>NC_063216.1:38187273-38491883 GCF_020740725.1 Corvus hawaiiensis
AGCTGGTGAACACATGAAAACAAAAAAGAATTGAAACACTGTATATAATTACAGAGAAACCAACACATATTCAAATATATCCCCAACATGGAACTGACTTAATTATATTGATTCTGGATCAGTTATAGTTGCAATGACACAGGTTTTTTCTATCCATGCAGAGAAGGTTTGAATGATTTACTTACTGAATAAAGAAATCAGTTGAAAAAGGAATAAATTAGCCCTGACTCCTCCTCCTGTTCTTTTATAGAATTTTGTTTAGAACTCTATTCAAATTATTTTTTAGTGGGAAAACGAACACCAACCCCCCAGTTCTATTTGGGAACATAATTTAACTATGCTTAATCTTGAGTTTAAACAGTTTATGTTTATTGTAGGTGTATTTAAGTTAGTTTCTTTTCACTAAACTTTTTGTCTAAACTTGCTACCAAACTCTCCAACTCGCTGACTTTACATATGCATTTCTGTATACATATACATAAAATTTGTTTGAAAAGGAGGGAACAACTTAAATACCATGATGGCTCCAAATAGGTGAACTTGCCTCATGTGCATTCTGTTTATATTTGCAATAGCTTTTAAGACAGCCATAACTAATTAATTTTAAAGTGCAATTTGTTTTGCCAGTTGTCTAACAACAGGTTAAAACAGTTGTTCACTTTTAACTTTGCTTGTTTGCAGCTGATGATCTAATCTCCTGCAAATAGCACAGGAATTTACAGAGCATTAAGGTCTGATCCAGAGAGGAGTGAAATCTCATAAATTTCAATTAGGTAGGCAAACTCTCACCTGAGATTAAGGAAAAGCAGTAGCTAATCTTATACCATTTACTCCAGAAGAAGGAAACAGATGATTATACTTTTTAAAACCTTATAGACTAAAACGAGTTATTAAAATGGTATAATCTTACATGAGAATTTGTCTTAAAAAAAAAGTGGCCAAGACGAGATTTTACTTGATTCTACTTCTACTGTGACAGTCACTGTCATGAAGAAGAAGGAGTAGAATATCACTTGCAAGATTGAATGTAACAAGAAAATACTCAGTTTCTGCCTTATATGGAACTTGTTTTATAAGAAAGACCCTAATATAGTTTTTATACAAAATAAACAACTTTAATAAAAAGTAATCCAATTGAAAAGTTAACAGAATTTTTTAAAGCAGTTGAAGAAATAAAGAAGTATTAAATGGTAATATTTACAGAAAAAAAATTAATGTAACTGCAGAAGTAAGCCAAAAGCATTATTTTGTTCAGCAAGATTTTTCTGCTCTTCTGAAAAGATAAATTGGTTAGAAGCACTAAGTTAGGGGTACTGATACAGAGGCTAGAAAAATGGGTACATATGTGCAATGAGAATACGGAAAATGCATGTAAGTAAATACAGAAACTCGTCCGTAACTTGTACCACAGTTCTTGAAATTTTCTTTCAATCTTTGAACTTCTCCATATTCTGGTTCAGTGAATGTATCAAGGGGTACTAAAACTGGAGAAATATCGGAATAGCATCAGCACCCTCAAGGCATCCAGGTCTCAGAACAGACTCTTCTTCAGCATTCGGACTAGAAGAAGAGAAAACAGGAGAAAAGAATGCAATGATGTAGCAAAATTGTCACTAAACCCAATATAACTTCTTTTCAATGATACTTAAAATGTCTTAATTCTACTCACCTTCTCCTGGATTCCAAACAGACTCTTCAGCTTTCACCTGACTGGTCCTGGGTCACTACATCTTACAGTGCTCTGGGTGCTCATCAGTACTGTCTTGTTGTGTGACTGTACTAATTATACAATGAGAAAAAGGGATTTGCCCCTAATATTTCTATAATGAACAAAGATACTGTATGGGAAGTCACAAAAATATGTAACAGTTTCATAGGGGAAATAAAATTTGGAAGCAAGAAATTAGTATGATGCATGGATAACATACATGCTTAGTAATTTAGTGAAATAGTAGTAACTATTTGTACAAAGGTATAAAACCCAAAAATCCCAAGAAGCCATAAATGCGAAAGAAGCAACTTCTAAAATTTATTCCAAGCAAGATTTTATAAACATTTCCATTTGAAATAAATGAAAGACGTTTGAAAGAGAATTTTGAATACAGTGCACACAACTCACATAGTATGATGACAGCCTATGCAGTATTTTAGCATATGCAGACCAGACTACAAGTAGAGTCTGACAAAACCTAAGAAGGCAGACCTGGCTAAGAGTCAGGAGTCACGCTTATTAAATTGAACTCTCAGGGGTATCATGCAATCAGAGGTCACAATCGAGGCAACAGAAGCAATGTCACGATATCAGAGAAAGGGCCAATTCAGACCTGCTCCCCGACAGGCAGTGAGGTCACGGCTTGCGGCAAATAACTGTATTAAAAGGGAATATTCTCTGCACACTTTTAGAACTGTCATCTGAACAAACAAAGCCAGGTCATTGGTAGGTTAAATCAGAACTTGCTGGCTTACTAGCACATAGCTTCCTTTCTTCTTACATTCACTGCTAATTTCTCAATTACAGAATATACATCAGGTACTAAAGCAAATACTAAGTAAATTTAACTTAAAAATACACAGTAGAGTTTAAATTCCTCCTTTTTAAAAGTCACATTCTATCTTTGACAAGAGATATCACTAGTTTCTTCATAGAGTGAAAACTGCTGAGCTTGCTTCTTATCAGAAAACAAAAAGCATGCATGTGTTTTAGAGAAACATCTTTCCACAGTCAGGGTCTTAGTAAGCCTGATAGTGTGAATTTAGAAACCATGAAAAAAATTACAGTTATTAATAATGTACTTGTTTAATGATGACTGTGAAAGTGAAGTTCTTTTGTCTGGGTACTTGGATTTCTTTATCTCATTGTCTGAACTGGGTTATCTACAAGATTCTACAAATGTGGTAACTTATGAAATTACAACCCTGTTGGATTAGGAACCTGACAACAAACCTGCAAAGAAAGAACTATTCTAGAATGTCATGTAAACAAAATTTTATTCAAAAATATTATCTTGAAATGCAGTCTTTCTTACCAATATGAGAAAAAAATATATAACTTCAAAATTCAGTATTTCTACCTTTTTTATACAAGCCAGATAAAATATCTGCAGTGCATACATCAAACTGGCACAAACCTATGAATTCCAAGCAATTGCTAACATGTTTTGATAAGAATTGAACTGCAAAGTTACGAAGTTGGAAAATGTACATTACAGAACTAACACACCATAAAAGTTATACAGGTATCACTGCATGATTGTACATTTTCATTAAAATACTTAAGTTGGAATTCCTTGTAAAATCATGTAGGTCCACCACACATTCAATTCTGGATTACATGAAATTTGTAAAAGGCATAGAACTTTGCTGTAAGAGTTAGCATTGAACAGCATAAAAATTTAGATACCTATATTTCAATTTTAGTGTTGTTTTGATATTTTGCTTGAAAAATTTTGCACACTACCAAAACATATGAAGTAGCTGAACAACAACATTATTAGTTATAAAACCAGAAAGATAATTCAATGTGTGTTTAATATTAAACTTGTGAAAATGGCCTCTTTGGAATACTGTAGACCTCTGACCTCATTGATAATACTAATTCTCCATAACACCATAGTTCCCATTATAGAATAAGAAAAAAAAAAAGAAATTTCTTTAAAGCAAACTTTAATAAATTACATTTTCAAATTAATTAAAAGCTCTGGTGGAAGGCCTTCCTTTACTCCATCTCTGAAAGTGCTTAGAATAATGCAGTTATTAAAATCTATAGCTACAGGAAATATTCCTTTAATTGTGACTTAAAATGTGCCATGGATTCCAACTGAAGTAAGATTTGTACCTATAAAATATTCTAAGACTACATTATATTCCTTATTCAGAGCATCATACCAAATGGAAATTCTTTTGCAAGAGGAACGTTTGTGCAATATAACATTCATGATACTTTTACAGACACAGCATCTGTGGCCTATGTTAAAAAACCATTTGCATTGTAATATGATTTTAGTGCTTGAGACACTCATTTTGGAAAGCACTTGGAATATATCTGAATATGCACTTTTAATGACCTCTTCATTAGCAACTGTTTTTTGGAGTGTAAAAAAATGTATTGGGTGCTGTTCAGTGAAAGCAAAGCAAATAAACAAACCACCCCAATATTGAGCACAGTCCCCAGGTATCCAAACAAGACAGCAACAAATTCAACAATTACTTTTAACAGGACATGCTAAATGCAAGTTTTGTAACACTTTATTTTAAAGGAATTTAACCAAACCTATTCTCCCTTATCCCCTCCAACCAAATCCATTTGGATTTAACTTGTTGCTAAAATTATCTGTCTTTTGCACTCTAAGACCTAGGTCATGACCTTACTTAGGGACAGGAAATAGTTATCAGGTCACTGAATGGTCAAATGAAAAAGGATTTGAAATGCTTCGGTACTCAGGGATCTATTCATCTAAAATGATTGCCTTATGCAGTATTAAAAGCTGTGGATCTGAATGTGGAATCAACTTGTTAACATTTACACTGGCTGAGATACAGATATCATACTACAAAAATTTTGGACCTAAAATATCAAGAAAAGGAGAAAAAAGAAAGGTAGAATTGCAGGAGATGAAAATAAAACTATCTGAACTGTTATATCATCTTACTCAACAATGAGAAAAAATAGTTTTCAACCTCTGATGACATTTTGGTTGAAATCTCTTTCCTACTGAAATCATCACTGGGTAGTTATGCAAAAGAACAGTAAGATTTTTTTTTTTTTCGCATGTGAAGTTCCTTTTAGGTTGATAAAAACTGGCTAATTAGTATGTTATGAAAGCACAGGTAACCACCTATATTGTATTAAATCCTAGTTTTGGAAGTTTATTGGAACAAACAAACATGCTCTCTAGCTTAGAGACCACATTTATATCTGATGCACTAATAAAATCCTTATGCCACCACAAATTACAACAGTCTGCAAAATAGCAGAGTGAGGAACAAAGACAAAGTACACAGGCAGGTGAAATATGTGGTCAGAAACCTTGAACATAGGAATACAGGAACCCTGAAGACTAAAACCACAATGAGAATTCGTAATATTAATTGGTATGTATCTATGGCAAGTACCTCCTGTTCAGGAACTTCAGGCAAGTAGAAATTTTCTTTTCTTTTTGGTAATTAAATGTGAAAAGCAAGACTATTAATAAAAATGTCATATATAAAAATGTCATATATCTAGATAATTTATAAATACTCAGACACTGAAGTGGACTGCATAAATGCACATAAATTATGTTTTACATATTTATTTTTAAACATAATTTCAGGATTGCTTCATTCCATGCATACTGAAAAAATCCTACACTATCATTGACAGACAGGAGGCTAGAAAATTAGGCACAGATTTTATTTTTCAGTTTTATTTTATAATAAGAAACTGGACCAGTAGAACTATGTAACCGAAGCTTGAGTGCGTGCACTGTAAGGCCCCTGCAGTCCTTTACAAGTTTTCAGCGTACCACTGTTGTGAACTGGGTTTGCACTCTGCCAGCAGAGCAGCTCTGACCCATGGAGAGCACTCCTTCAGATCAACACTGCCTCAGGCTTTACTGCTTTCTCCAAGAAGTCTTACATTTCAGGCATCAAGTTGAATTTCTTCTGGAGATGATTAACCCAAACCCATGACAGATTTTTTCCAAGATATCCAACTCCTTATGTTTATTTTATCCTGGCTCTTTTTGGATGTACTGGACACAAGTAACCTACTCATTTTACATGTTGAAGGGCTGGTGGAGAGCCATTAATTCCTTAAAATGAGAAAATATTTCAATGCGAGAGTTCTGTTGTGTGAGTTCAAACTAAATAATAAGAAACAAAGCCAGAGAATCATGATTTTAAAAGATAGATCCCCTTCTGAACTACAAGTTTCTGAAACACATTTTCATTACACTTCAGGACAGATCTAACATTCTCTGAAAATGCATTATTTTTTTGTCAGTGCTGTATGGATTAGAAACTGCATCCTTAATGTGGCATACAAATTTAGAGCCTGGGAGATACGTAATAGTTGTATTTTACTGTGAACATGGGAATTCAACTCATAGAAGATTTCAACTCAAGGCCAGATTTCAAATGTGGTTATTAATCCTCTTGAGACAACAGATCAATAAAAGATTATTTATTTTAGAACTGGAAGTTTACAAACAATGTGATTCCTGGGAGATGCCATTAATATTTCTCCACTAAAAATAGCTAATTTCTAAAAGATGAAAACAACTAACACAAATCATCAGTTATAGTTCAATGTCTTTTTAAATGCTCTTAAATAACAAACAAAAAAAACATTTAAAGCCTGTATAAAGATGAATATTAGCATTCCAGCCTTGGTACCTTCTCTTAACGGTCAGGTAGAAGCGATTTTTCAAGCAACAGTGATTTGAATCAATATAAATTCTACTAAATATAATACACAATTTTTTTCAATGTATTCATATTTTATAATACAGAAAATCTAAGCAACCATGTTGATCATGATGCAACAATATTTTAATAAACTCACAGAATTAACTAACCTTAAATAGCTAACCTTAAATTCCAACTTTCCAAAGTCTCACATTTGTACTTTCAATTATCACTAATAATAATAATCTATAAGAATGTTTTGCAATACTTTTCACTTGACACTACAAGGAGTTTCATAATTATGAACTATTAGAAAGCTGGAAAACAGATGACTAAGTGGATTCCTTGATATTTATCTTCCAATCATATGATATAATCACAAGCTCATTTTACTTCTTATTCTAGAAAAATAAATGTTATTTCTACATACAATTTCAACAGAAATAAATAAATATTGCCATAATTAAAAGTCACCTGAGAAAGCAAAATCTATTCATTATCAAATTTGTATTGGTGAAATCAGTCTTAACACTATACCCGTTATATTTTCTTTAGTCACCATGAGCATAAAATGACAGGAAATACAGTACTGCCAATTAGGTTCCCAAACTACAGCAAACATATATTGTCAACACAGCCCAGTGCACTTCTAACATAGTTAAACTTCCAGGCAGAAATCATTGTGCATATTTTTAGATGAAGTCCCATTGCACTGTTTTCACTTTGAAGTGTATGGTATAGATGTGTCACTGATGGATATGGATATGACTAAAAATAAATATACCATATATGCCAATAAATCACCTAACCTACAAAATTAAATAGAGCACAGTCCATGAAATTCTTTGAAATAAAGTGAATCATGTCCAAATAACACTTGGATAGTTTGAATGGATTTTCAGCTGATTTACTGCATTCTTCCAACTTGCTCTACAGATTGGAATTCAGCTTCCCATTCCACTGAACAAAAATTATTTGGATAACCCACCAAAACTGTTGAGGAAACTGGATTAAAGAGAACCCAAAAAGACACATACTGTTTGCAAAGCTCATAGCAAAACAATGTGCTTGGCCTTAGGGCTCATTCTTTGGTTTTCAGCTGCTGGGCCTAAGTATTCACACTGTTGGCTAGAAAAGTATCCTTCCTCTGTGTAAATGAAATTACAGATCCTGTAATTCTGGACCCACAAATGGCAGAGATGCTCTGTTACACGTTCATCCAGGACTAACTGGAACTTCCCAAGAGGAGTCAAGGATAGATTCTTCCTTCAATGCCTGATGTACTTTACCCAAAACAGTCAAGACTATTTTACATTAAATTAACAACTGAAATAGCCTCCAGACAAAAAGAGGACAAGCAGCCATAAAGCTTTCTAAAAAATATGCTTTGATGCAAAATAGGAAATTAAGACAATTATCTGTGCTCCTTATAAAGTTTCCAAAATATTGAGATCTTTGAAATATCATCATCTACAAACCACAAAAATATCTCCAAGAATATTCATTGAACCACAATATTCATTAAAGAATACATATTTTGTTTGTCAGCTACCTGACACTAAATGAAACTCAACAACCATGATGGAAGCACATCCTTATCACACCAATGAGAGCAGTGTAATATACACAGTCCCAGAAAACATCCAGCAAATCATCAGGAATACCTCAAGTCAGGCTTTCATCTGTCTTCAGGTTTTTGATCAGGGTATAGTTTGTTAAAAGAAACAGTAAATACATATTTACACTTGCATATTCTATGGCTTACTTTACAACCTACTCAAGTTAATGTCACAATATATAATAAAGATTCAAATATATTTTTATTTAAATAATAGTTTTAATGTATCCACAATACAATGACCACATGCATTAATTTTAAAGAAACTGAAACTGCATCTGACAGAATGTGTTAGGATTACAAAATGCATGTTGATACTAGTAATTACACCAGACAGTAATTGTTCATAATTTACTTTCCTTTCAAAATATACAAATAAAAAGTCATAAGTGCTATGCTTATTGAATTATTACACCCACTTATGGTATATGCTTATATATTTGTGTGAGTATAGACACGTGTTGTATGTAAATGTATTGACATATATATACAGTAATGCATTGAATTACATTCCCATGGTTTGTGCCTTCACATGCTGCTTGTATTTTTAAATGGTAAGCTCTTCTTTGTGAGAACAATATCTCCTCATGCTGTAGGCATGAGGTGTGTATTACAAAAGGGTTTATTTCTGACTAAATTCTGTGTGCTACTGTGATACAAATGTGAAATAATGGTCCCTGGTGGAGATTTGTCTAATATCAGTGAGTAAAGCATGATGACTCATCCAAAATTTAATAAAAATTTATGAATAAATTTTGAATATTTTGAATAAATAACTCAATTTTTGAAAATGTATTTTCCTACAATGTCTAAGTCAACTTAGAGATGCGTGCATTATCCTATGGGATTAAAGTTATGCACAAATTTTCAAAAGTTGTTATCAACATATTGCATATCAACCTGCCAAAACTTTTGTACCAGGAAAGTAAGAAGGCAAATTATGACAGAATAATAATCTCAGGAACACAAAAGCATCAGATATTAAACTCATTCCTTTTCACTCTATTTTTATACCTCTTATGCTTCTATTCCTTTTTGTTTGTACTCTTACACACAAAACCACGATGAAGACAAAAGACATTCATCATACATTTTAACTAGATTTCTTCTTAAATATTCATTACCATGATGTGTTCCAGTTTGAAAATCTAAAACTGTTCTAATTGTTTCACTTCCCAGGGCATCCCCTTTCAAAAGTAGTGATTCTGTTATTTAACAGATAACACATGTGTACTTGCTGTTTTGCTGTTGATGCTATGACTTCTCCCCTCCATTTCCTAATTTAAAGAAATAAAGAAGGAATATATAGAATGTGCTTTTTTTTTTTTTTTTAATTTATTTATTTGTTCATGAAGAAGATGGTTTGGAATTCAAATTTTCTACCCAAGGACTCACTACCAGTCTGTGGAAGTAAAAGGACTTGAATGGAGGAAGTTTATTTTCACCATGCAAAGGAAAGGTCTGGGTTCTCTCGACTTAAAATTCAATGACCACAAGATTTATGGATGCAGAGTGAAAACATTCCACCTTCTTCTTACAGAAAGAACTCCACTAACAGAACAGACCCAAAGAAATCTATTGCAGGCAAAAGAGGAAGAAACATTCAAAAGGTGAGAGGGAAAATGGGAAACAAGGGAAGACATCACTGATACCACAACTCTGTGAAGTTACTATGCAGGTGCAAAGAGTTATTAATTCTAAATTTAGAAACTCTTAGTTCTGTCTGATGATATCTCACATACATACAAATAAATGTTCTGTGTTGCACACTGCTTCTAATACCCAACCTAGAATTTTCTGGACATAATGTCTAAAGTAGCAATGCCTCTGGTAGAAGGACAATTTTACATTCTGGTCAAGCAGAAAAGTATTGCTTGTCTTTTTGAAGGCTCAGCAGTCTGCATGTGAGCATCCATGAGTGGTGAAAAAAAGTTTCTGCTTATGAGCTGGCCAGAGAAGTAAAATGGTCTTTGAAATGAAAGATAATTAAAGAGTACCACCACTATGCTTGCCTTTTGATATCCAATCTGCCTCGGTACCTTCTCTCCATAAATCCAAAAAATAACTTCAGTAATATTTAGAACGCGTACATTGGCTTTTCAAATGAAAGGGAAATGTTTCCAGGCGGGTACAGATAAACTGGTGGCAGGAAAGCTAGGCTAAACCTACACTGACTTTAGGGTACTGAACCTGTAATCAGGCTTATCTCTGACATGGTTTTGAACATTCCTACTATTGTTTCTAGTCTTGGACATTCACTTTTTCACAGGCAGCCTGCATCTTCTGTTTCTTCAGCATATGATGCATTCTGACATATATAAGCATATGCCACAAAAACATATATGAGAATGGGAATGCTCAATCAGGTGCAGTATACACAGATTCGCTATAGTCAAGGTAAATTTATGCTTGGATCTAAGGCAAATAATAGTGCAAAAATATTTCCTCTTCAGAATTTACCAAGAATTGTTTCCAAACAAATTTGAGCATAGACTTATGAAGGTGGGGTAAATCTAGGCTTCCATACAGCTAGGTTAATTGACTGAATTGCAGTTCAGGTATATTCATATTCATTTCACACCTGTCTCAGACATGTTCTAATTTTATCCTCATACAGCGAATCTTAATACACTATAATTTGTAATTTTACTTTGTGAAATTAGGAACAGATCAGCTAGCATGTGACTATGTCTTTGAAAAAGATAAAAAGATAGAGGTGAGAACTTTCTGAGTACACTAATGAGTTGCAGGAGGAATCAAAAAAATATAGAACAATGTCTCTGGAGATGATTATCTTCTTACAACAAGGGCATTTTATATGGACTTGGCCTTATTCTAATTGTACAGAAACCAAGGAGAGTAAAAGAGCTATATCAGTGTTTAAATATTTGTGGAAAACAAATTTTATATTTACATGCTAAATCTTCTTTCCTTCCTTTCTGTCCAATGGTGGATTTTTGAGGAATAGTTATGAAAGTACGTTCGAAAAAATATGTTAAGGATTTTTAGGAGTTAACGGCAAGCCTCAGAAAAGGTGACAATTAAATGAAGAATTTGAAGTGATATTTAATTTATAAAGTTTTATTCGAGTACTTCATATTTCATATCTCTGTGACATGCTTTGACATTTTTTATGATGAAGATTTAATAATAAAACAAGAAATAAATAAGTTAGGCTCCATCTCCCTATGAATTAAGCTCTAGGAGCACCTCCTGCTATCCACAATGAATTGAAATTGAAATGTTTCACTGCTGTAACTTGAGATACCCAGGAACAGATAAGGTCCTTAAACTTCTGGCTTCTTCTATTTGTGCATATTGTTTTATATTTCGAGTAGGCCTGTTTAAAATACATTGCAAGATATATATGCTTATATGCATAAAATGAAATAGTTGTTCATACCTTCAAAGTATCCAGCATTTATAGGCTGCGTCTTCCCTGGTGGTTTCACAGGGAGATGTTTATTTTCATTGTTTTTGAACAACGCCAGGCACACAGCTGGGTCTAGATGACAAGAACAAGTTAAAATCAAAGGTCAGACCTGGCTCATTCATTCCTTCAAGCAGTTTTTCACCTTTTAGCCACTTAATAAATGAAAATACCTTTAAAAGTAGGTTTTATATTCACAAAGGATTACACTTTCTAAAATAAAGCCAGATAAATACACACGCAACTGAGAATCAAAGTCATTGTTTTGCAGGATTTTAACACTGTTGATCGTTTAGCTCGCTCATCTCCAAATTAAAAATAAACTCTGAAGCATATATTTGCAGAAAATATTTTTTTAAAAATCTTGTTTTAAAGCTTGAAATTAAAGCAGAAATAGTAACAGGATACATGTCAAGCACTGTTTCTAAAAGCTTTGGTCCAGAATTATTCAGCAGTCTAAATCAAGACATTTACACCTAAAAAATGTTAACAGGAGGCAGCTTATTTTTTAAGACTACGCTTGTAGACAATAAGTTAGTCTTCCTCCATCTCCCATCTTGACTGAAATTAAAAAATACCCCAGAAGTCTGTAGACTCATTTATATGCTGAAGTATGACATCTTGATTAGTTTCTTTACTGTTACTTTTAAAAGTTTGCAAAGAAGTAAAGAAGAGCAGAGATTTGTATCTAAACCTAGATAAGACGTTCCTTGACTGGTAAAAAAAAAAAAAAAGTTTAATTAACAAAAGCTAAACTGATGAAAAACCACACTAGTCAGGAGAGGTGATTTTCACATGTTATTTCTGACATGAAGGAAGAATTTTTTGCTTGGCATAGGAGGAAAGTAAGAGTTTAAAGGAAACAGTGTGTTAGAAGGAATGTGAAAATTCTGGGCACAATAAACCAGTGATATATTAAAAAAAAAAATAGGGACTGAAAAGAATGTTGAAACAAAAGCAGATACACAATGACAAGTAAAGTATAGAGAGTTTTGTAGGTATGCCACGGAGCAAGGTAACATGAGTAGCAGAATGACAAAGAAAAGATAAAATAAATACATTTGACATGGTTAAAAGAAGACAGTAGCCCAAGCAGACATATCTCAGGAATATCTGAGAAACAATGAGGCAGAAGAAGCTTGTCAACAAAGATGACTAAAAACTGTCTGAAAAGGGAAGAAATTAGTAATGAGGAGAAAAAAAACAATGGAGTTTATCAAGAAAGTAGAAATGTCAAGGGAAGGATCTAAATTTTCACAAAGAATGCATGTGTAGCAAAAATGAATATGTGAGACACTACCAGAACAGATAGAGCAGGAAAACAGGTTATGGAAAGACTCAAAGAGCATTCAGACAGAATATACTGAAATGACGAGTTATGTCTGGTGCTTCATTTTGAGTCTGTTACATGACCTTAAAAGTGTTTATTGAGAGAGTTTATAGGACCATTATAATAAAGAGCTTTTTTGTTGTTGGTTTTCTTATTTCTAGAAATAAAGCACCAGTATGTCCTGTTAAGCTGGTGGGCAACTTCTTATGAATTTTAACAACAGTTTGTAAAGTTGGTTTCGACTAGACCCCTATAGCTGTAGTAGACACTTCAATTACAAACTAATGGAACATAAAGGGATCCTAAGAGCTCAGCTTTTCCCCAAAGAGTGGGAAAATCAATTACAAGCCTGGAGAAGATCTCAAACGGGGTGTGGCACTCTAAGAGATAATGCATTGGCAAAACACATCAAGACATTACAGTATTCTTGGTTGGCCCACACTGCAGCAGCATGTGGTTGACAGAGCGTTCTTAATGGTGCTAACCTCTCATAAAGCAGCAAATTTGACTAATGAAGGAATTGTGGCAAGTGGGGAGGGAGTAATATAGGCCATGCCAACCTCACAAGGCAGAATCAGTGGCACCTTTGTTATTTCAAATTGTCTAAGAGCCTCTCTCACATGGTTGTAGGATGGTTATAGCTTTCAGATTAAGCCAGAGGATGTTATATTTAAAGTAATTTTAACTCACTTTTACTACCCAAATTAAATGGAACTATCCAAGGTGCAAAATAAATAATGATTAGCTCCATTAGTTTCAAAGGTGGATTATTGGAATGATTCTGATAATGGGATAACTTTATTCACAAATTGGATTGCTAGGTTTGGAGATTCTTTCACTGTGTATAAATGGATAAAGTAGCCTTCCAACCAAAATAAAATTGTGCCAGACTAGTGTTTGTCAGGGTAGCAAATGCTTAGGAGAGTGAATCACAGTAACACTTGTGATTTAAATACCTTGAAATTGTATTACATTATACTTTAAAAGTTATCCTTGAAATTTTAGATAATAGAAGTTGTAAAAAATATTTTAAGCATGAATTATTATTGTCTTTTGTATAGTTCTAAGATACATGGCCATACAAGTCCTACGCATGGATAAAAATGTACAAATAAAATTTTTTATAATTGTAATTTTTCCAACATCCAGCACACAGTGTTGACAAGAAGACTTCTAACTTCTTCCAGCTTTATGCTAGTTACAAAAAATGTCTTTCTTTAATAGAAGACCAAAGACAAAGCGACAAAATCAAATAAAATGTCTTAAGACAAAACGCTATTGAAAATTTCCAAAGTAACTTTAATTAATTTAAAATAATTCCTGAAATAATAATTTTTTTCCTTTTGTGGGTCTATTGACATCAGTCCAAAATGTTTTAAAAATGTCATCTTTCCTTCATCCAACCTCCCACCCAATTCTATGGAAACACCAAGTCCAAAGTTAAACTGTACCAAAGATTTTTGGTGAAGTCACACAGAATAATTATTCCCAAGTTAGATTTCTCAAACATTTATTTGTGCACAAAGATATCAGCAGTAAAGATATCGTGAACTGGGAAGAAGGGTAAATAATGGAAATTGTTCTTCTAAGGGATTTCCATCAGAAGATTTGTCTTTGAATCTTTACAAAATAACTTAAAAGAATTTACATGGATTTAACACAGTGCCAGAATACTTGAATTTGTACCTACCTGGATCACCTCAACCATTGCCTACAGCTCTTTTGTTATTAAAAGTGAGTCCTTTTCTTTATCTAGTCCCAAGTGTAGGCAATATTACATAGATTACTTCATAATACTAGTGCTTTTCAGTCTCTGAGTGAGCTAGGGAAATGAACTCCATGTATGCTTTGATGACAAGCAATCAAATGTTTTAGATTTCACAGAGAACTGTGAAAGAGTCCAATAGTTCAAAATCATAGAAATATCTTCCTGGATTCTGGCACACTCATTTAAATGTGGCTTATTAGATGATGGTCTGTGCTTGCAATCTAGAAACCAGGGAGATAATTTAATGCACATTCCTTGGCTGCCTCCATATATAGAAGTTAAGTTGGACAAACACAAGATATGTTATGGAAAAAATATGGAAGGAATAGTTACTGCCTGATCTGGCACCACATTCCTAAACTTCTCGTTAACACGTGAAACTGAAAAATTAAAATGTTTGCCATTCAGTTTTGTTGTGGAATACCTGTAATTAGGAAAACATAAACATAATGTGACAACTTTAAAGAGATCCTAAGACAAAGTAGCACACAGCAACAGATGCTTAGCTGTAATGTAAATTCATTTGGAAGAAAGACTAGATTTTGTTCCATAATGGCACAGGAATTAGAACTGCAAATCATCCATGGCTGGAGTTCCCAGAAGATACTGCTACCCGGAATTGACAGTCAGAACAAAAGTAGCTTTTTTTTCTGTTACTAATATAGATCAGTGGTCATTTATGTAATGTGTAATACAGAATAATAATATGCTCAAATTTTTATTCTGACTGTTAAGACATCTCTTTTGGGGCTGTGGGTTTGAGGAAGGTGGGTTGAGTTTTTTATTGTTTTTTATTTCATTTTTAATTATTGCATTGCTGTCTAAAATTCTAAACTCAAACTAAAAAATATTTGCTGACCTCTATGAAATGTCTTTATCATTGTGTTCTGGTTCTAGTGATCAAGGTCCACTTCAGCTGCTTTTTACCTTTTTTTTTCCCTTCCTATCTGGCATCAAGTATTACCATAGAATCATAGAATCATTAATGTTGGAAAAGACCTCCAAGACCATCAAGTCTTTGACCAAACACCACCAGGTCAACTAAAGCATAGCATTAAGTGCCATATCCACTCATTTCTTGAACGCTTCCAGGGATGGTGACTCCACCATCTCCCTAGGCAGCCTGTTCCAATGCTTAACTACACTTTCAGTGAAAAAATTCTTCCTGATGTCCAACCTGAAGCTCCCCACTGCTTGAGGCCATTTCTTCCTGTTCTGATGCTGGTTGCCTGGGAGAAGTGAGTGACCCTCACCTGGCTACAGCCTCCTTTCAGGTGGTTGTAGAGAGTGATGGGGTCTCCCCTGAGGCTTTTCTCCAGGCTAAACATCCCCAGCTCCCTCAGCCACTCCTCGTAGGACTTGTGCTCCAGACCCTTCACCAGCCTTGTTGCCCTTCTCTGGACATGCTCCAGCACCTCAATGTCTTTCTTGTAGTGATGAGCTCACAACTGGACACAGCACTCAAAGTGTTGCCTCACCAGTGCTGAGTACAGGGGGACAATCACTGCCCTGGTCCTGCTGGCCACACTATTTCTGATACAGGCCAGGATGCCATTGGCCTTCTCAGCCATGTGGGCGTACACTGGCTCATGTTGAGCTGCTGTCACCCAGCATCCCCAGGTCCTTTTCCTTTGGCCTGCTCTTCAGCCACTGTTTCCCAAACCCACAGAACTTTCTGGAGTTGCTGTGATCCGAGTTCAGAGCCCGGCACTTCACCTTGTTGAACCTCAAGCAATTGGCCTTGACCCATCAATCCAGCCTGTCCAGATCCCTCTGTAGAGCCTTCCTGACCTCCAGCAGATCAACTTATTGTCATCTGCGAATTTACTGAGGGTGCCTTCAATCCCCTCCTCCAGATCATTGAATAAGATATTGAACAGGTCCAGCCCCAATACTGAGCTCTGGGGAACCCCACTAGTGACCAGTTGCCAACTGGAGGGAGCACCATTCATTACCGCTCTGTGGGCCTGGCCATCCCGCCAGTTTTTAATCCAGCAAAAAGTCTACCTGTCCAAGCCAGCTTCTCCAGGAGAATGCTGTGGGAGGAAGTATCAAAGGCTTTACTGAAGTCCAGGTAGACAACATCCACAGCCTTTCCCTCATCCAACAGGTGAGTCACCTGGTCATAAAATGAGATCAGGTTGGCCAAAGCAGGACCTGCTTTTTCTAAACCCATGCTGGCTGGGCCTGATCCACTGACAAGAGAACATTTTTTGGAGAGGAAAAGGTTAAACAAGAAGTGGTACACCAGTGTAGGAGAGACAAGCTTTCAGCCATCTTAAAAGACGTTAACTATGAGAGACTAATATAAAATCCACAGAACCAAGGAAATTACAAGTTAAGGAAGAAATTTGGTACTATTGTACCAAGACATCTTCAGGAAGCTAGGATTGTTACGAGTCACTTAAGCACAGCGAGGCACAATAATGTCTTCAGACACAGCATACACTTGGTATCATTAAAATACAGGCCACAACTTTAACTACATAAACAAGCATACGGAGCAGTAGTGGATTAGGGCATACAGGCCTTAAGGCCATGAGTTGGTGGGACTGATCAGTTGCAATATCAGCCTTGCCTGAATCATTCCCTATTATAAGGCTATGCTACTTTAAGCTCTCCCTTGTAATACAAACCCCAGGATTCAGTGCACTTTCTGGTATTTTTTTCTATATTGAGAAGGTATGTGGCCAGACACATGAGGTAAGACACTTCTCAATTTCTACATATCTAGAGTTTAACTCTGTACTTCAGCAAGTCACTCTAGGTTGTGTGTCTAGGCAATGGAGAGCTGTAAGTGCTTTTACAGTGAGACTCAAGTGGTCTGTTTCTGAATTATATTTTAAGAGGAAATTTATTTCCATAAAACAATGCAGATGACTAACTCAGATGTGGACTTCTATAATTATCAAATGAATACCATCACTGTTGCACTAGTAGAAGACAAATGTTTTATATGGAAAATAAAAAGGAAAACATGTCCACACCTGAGTATGTTAAGAATCAAAGCTGTTCAAGGCTGTCCAGTCCAAGTTCCAATCCAGCAGACGTCTTGACAATATTAAAGAGCAACTGTATAACTCTCTGAATGCAAGCTGATTTAACACTTTGCATTTGTGAATCTCAGGTCTAAGGCAAAGGAGTTTGATAGCATATGGAAGCAGAAAACATACTCTGACAGCTAGTTTGTTACTAGAAGTTCCATCAACACCTTATCATTACCTGCAAGTAATGAGATCCTTACACAGAATGATCAACAGTATACAAAAGATGTTTGGGGTTATACTGAAATCTCAATGTAAAAGCTATCAGTTTAATGTGAATATCTTATCATTTATTTGTATCTAGAACCTTTAGAGTTGTTGCTTTGCATTTTCTCAAAAAAAGTTTTGCTTCTAAGTCAGATGTGTGAGTAGATATAACATAGAACATTGCTTCTTTATACCTTATAATTCCTTCCATCCAGTGGATGCTGGTTACTTACTTTCTAGTGGTTATGAATCTTTCTCACAAACAAAATTATTTTCTTGTAGTTAGCATATGTTCAACTACTTTAAACTAGAAAGCTAAAAAGGAAACAGTTTTAATTATGACACTGAAGACCTGGAAATTCAAAAGAAAGAACAGAAATAGTATTGCTAAAACTAGATCCTACAACCTTCCATATTCAGCATCAGTAAGTACAAGATAAACGAACCTCATTTCAGTGGAGATGAAGGCGATAGGATGGTAACTTCTATGGAAACACTAAAAGACAATGTTGACATCTACTTATTCATATAAATTTCTGTCTGCTTTTAAATATTAGAAGGAATAAAATCTCTTTTGGAATTCCTGCTTCAGTAGGGTTAAACTCAAAGCCATTGCCTAAGACTGTGAACTCTCTCTCCCTAGTTACACTCAAATTGCTAAAAGTAACCTAGCATGAGCTGTACCACGCAGAGAAAGATACTGGCAGCCTAATGGGTCTGGTTGCAGTTTCCTGATCTGGAGCAGGCTAGCCTCAGGATAAGGTCTATATGCTCTAATTGAAATGCTGAAAAGTCCCTCTGCTCTACCAGACTCTCCAAAAGACCCTGATTTACTCTCATCACTTTCAGAGGATGTACCTGATGGAAAACATAATTATATATGTGGAGATTCTTCTCACGTGGAGAATATTTGATCAGCATCATTTTTTAGTACAAGATTAGAGCTTTAAGATCAATTTAATATAAAAATACTTGTTTTGATTGATAATATCCGTTTGGTCCTTACTGACCAGGGAAGGACTGGCTGTCAGTGGGCTGTATGAGAAAGAATAGTCAGCTTGATAACCTTTTTACTTAAACGGGATGGGGCGAAATATTTTCCGTCACATTTTTTGGTTCTGGAAACTATGCTTTCTGTTCATCTGAAAAAACCCCTGTGATTTTAATGACAGACAGAGAACTCCATACAGGCAAATTATATACACAGGTTATTTTTGTGTTTGATGTAATAGTCAGAAAGACAAAAAAATTCTATATGAGGTAGTGTCAAGAGGAGAAAATTTGAAACTATAAAAACATTGGGCAAAAGTTTTTTCAATTTTTTTAAAACTAGCAATGTACTTTGAGAATATTCCAAGCATTACATTAAAAAGCTCAACACCCATACATCATATTGAATAATCTGAACAAAGTGAACATAAACATATCCAAGAAATCCATTAGAACTACAACAAAAATAGGATAGCAAATTTGATATGCTCAATCAGACATTTATGACTGGATTAATTACTAACATAAGACAGACAGCATATGGAGGAAAGAAGATATAACATAATAAGTTTTATTCATTGAAAAATTATGCAGAGGCCAAAAAAATAGAATATATATTAAGAACTCAGCTGCACACCAAATACTTATTGCTTTTTTTTTTTTTTTTTTTAATAAGGTAACATGGTAGGGCACCATGAAAAGCTATGAAGATTTAAATATAATAACTTTAACCTCCTATCCATATACTCTCATTTCCACAAAGCACAGTTTGCTGATTACTTGTCTTTTTGTCACCTACCCCTTTTTTTTTTTTTTTTTTTTAACTATAGGTCATTTTTGTCACATTTAGTCTTAGTCATAGGCACGGTATTGAAAGTAGAAAAGATTACACAGAAAAATGCTTTGCTGAAATATATCTGTAGGCTGATTTTTGCCCTTCAAAGAGCAAAACATCTTTCAATATTTTCAACACTTAATACAGTAGAGTTTTGCAAAGTTACGCAGAAGAGTGTAGCTTGTGATACAAAATATATGTATATAAGGGTGCATTTTCTAAAAACCATTTAGTGTTAGGTCCTATTGTCAAATAGGGTCATAAATGTTTAAATGTTTCTTGTACTATCAATATATGACTAATATGTTCATTAATATATTCCAGCAACATTTCTATTAGCATATCATATTAACAATTAATGACTCTAAGAAAGGTTCATTGACATTGGAAGTATCTGAGAAGAACCAGAACACAGTTGGATGAGAGGCTGGATAAGCTTTATCTATTTCCACAGTAAATATATAATTTTAAAAATTTAATGATTTAATTTCATCTATATCAAGCCGGTTTTTTCATAAATAGTTCTTGCATAATTCGATAATTTTAACCTGAGATTTTCCCAAGAAGAAAATACAAAGAGAAGCACAAAATGCAGAAATATAAATCTCACATCAAGAAAAAGAGATACATGAACAGGAAGAAATAAAATTTCCATTTACCATAGCTGTCAAATATTCAACTTCAAAATGGTTTTTAAAATCTAAATATCTTGATTTAAAATGAGTTGTTTTTACTGAATCACACTCCATCTTTATTCAAATTAATGTTTAATGTTGTACAAGCGAAGTTTTTAAAAGAGAGACACTATTTTAAGAATGGAAAAATTACATCAATATAACCATTATTTTAACTGTTGACTTACCTAAATATTTATTACTGTATTTTTTAGGTTTCATTTTATGGGCCCTCTTCAGCATTAGCTGTGCAGTAGAAATATCCTTAAAACCCCTAAGGGAAGAAAATAACTTACTAAATATATCACATGTATTATGTTACACCAGCTGCATATTATTGTATAATACACTTTTCAAAAAGAATACTGGTGTGTAGTACTGATCCATGGTATGAAACTTTCTGAATTACAGAGATAGCTGCAATTCTTATCTTAACATTACATTATTGAAACTTAATAAGATAGTTTCCCAGACACTTACAAAAATAATTACAATCATTTTTACTTTGGTAGAAAACAGAGATTCTCCAAAGGTGGAACTTAAAAAAAGCAAGCAGCAACAGCCAACTATACCATACCTATTCCTGGAAGCCACTGTGTAAGCAAAAGACCTTAACATACCATTCTTCTGATATTTTCTCTTCTTTTTCAGACATAAGTAAAAACTTCTTTTTTTCTTTCCAGTTAGAAAGCTGTGATGACACTGTTTCCTTCCCTGACCTGGAAACAAAGTATAAAAGCAGTAGTGAAAGGTAAGTAAATAAGAAAGGCTCTGAGGTTACACTATTTTGCAGCCTTTGTTATTCTGCAACTTGTTTGTGCCTTTTAAAGGCACTTTTGAAGCTTGGAAATGATGCAAAAAAAATTCCAATTTTAATACTTCGTGAAGGTTTTATCTTGGAGAGTAATAAAAGTCTGCCATCAATTTGAAATGTTTACATTTCAATTACTTGAAGCATATTTCAGTCCTTTCACAGAATGCAGCTGTGTAAGAAATCCCTTTTAATCTTTATCTAGTCTTAAAGATATCTATTCCAACATCTATTTCATAACATGTGAAAAAAATAGAAGTCTTATGATAGTCAAACCTAAATAAATAAAACTACACATATATAGTCTTATACTCCTATTTATGGTAGTCAATGAAAAATAACAACTGAATTTAATGTATTTGGTTTTAGCAAGTAAATACATTTTAACTCCAGTAATATCACATTAACCAAAAGTCGCAAAAACATCAGAAAATAGCCTCTTCTTCTTTTTATTTTTGTCAAATCCAAATGAACTAAATATAATTCAAAAATATATAGTTTAACTTACCTGCCATGAAAATGGATTTTTTCTGCTGAGTATGAATGTGGTCTGTTAGCAGACTGCCAAACTTCTTGTGGCAATAATGACAAACTATCTGAATGTTCACTGGAATCTGAAGGCCTAGAAAACTTCTAAGAGAAAGACAAGGAATGCAGCTGATGGTCCCTGTAAAGTTGTTTAAAATGTGCAGGAAAACCTGCACCAGTGTTTGCAAAGTTTATCACTATAACTGAAAGGATTCTTAGTGGTTACATGCCCATTACAGACCTTACTTTCAACTAACTAAATAGGACAAAAAGGTGACTTTATTTACACTTAACATCCCCAAATATAATAAATTGTACATTTATAAGACTCCTTTCTCTTAACTGTAGGAAACAAAACATTAGTAATACTATGCTTGTAATAAGAATAGAAAACCCTACAAAAACAAAAAGCCAAAACTTCAAAGTTTATCAAATATCTAGCAGACATTACAGTTCGATGACCTTTAGCTGTTCTGAAAACATTCAGCTGTTGTCATATAATGCAGATCTTAGTATTTTTAAAGTAGGTTGTCAACTAGCAATTTTTAATCCACTGCCAAATGTGCAGATGAAGCACATCATCTTTTTTTCTGCTACTGTGAAGTAAAGCGTTGAAATAAATCCAAAATAAAGAAAAAATTAAGCAAATGAAAGAAAATCTAAAAGAAAAATTGCATCTGGACGTGAGGAGGAAGTCTGAGACTTCTAAAAGTAATTGTGTTTTTAAGTCACTAAATTGTCATATTAATCACCCCAAAATAGCATATCCTTAAGGAATGAATAAAGACTGAAGACTAAGTTGTTTCTGTGACATGTTACCTTTGGCCAGTGCAGCTGGTTTGAGAGCAGGAGTGTTTTTGAAGGGAAACGGGTGGAATCTAGAGTTAGCCATTCCTTCTCTAACGCAGCCTGCATGAATGAGCAAAGTCAAATAGTGCACTGACAAAATCAGTTTAGTTTTGATAACTCTTTTAAATTGTCTTACATACTTTGTACATCTTTTCAAGTTGTATATCAGAACTGCCACCTGCAGAGCAATCACACTCAAAGCACCTTTGGAGATGCTGTGCTGTACTGTTTTATTTTAAACAGATCAGATCAAGAGTATTTGTGGGTTGTGGAACTCCTTTCAGGGTTTTGGTTTTGTTTTGTAAATAAGACGCATCTCCTCCTTCTCAAATTCCTGTAATTTTATTCCAACATTGTTAGTAAAACAAACTTATTATAAAAGACTGCCAAACTTTGAAAATATACAGACCCAAGAAACTTAAAGGCATAAGGAACATGAAGAGCTTTGCATGCTCTTTTTGACTAATTGAGTATTTTATGTCCAGATGTAGGTGCCTGATTCTGTCAAACTTGCTTTTCTTGAACTGAATTGGTGAGTAATTTTCATTGAAATGCAAGGTTAAAAAAATAAATGCTATATGTAAATGCTATATGCTTCAATTAAGCAGTTTTATTTTTGATGTAATGGAATAAGTGGGAAACTAAAATAATGGTTGGAATGAAGAAGAGTCACAGAATTAATTGCTAACTGGCATCCTTAGCACGTTAAGGCAGAATTCAGTTTTCTTTCATAAAAACAAAATCTAGACTTTGTTTCAAACCCAACCTCGGATCAAAACCTTTGTTTCAACACCAACCATAACTTATTTTTCTTATAGGTCCTTGAGGTTTTTTACCACATGTCCTTTCAGTATCTCCTGATAAGTGAGAGAAGCAAATCACTCCCACACAGTAAGTAAATACTGGTGAAGAATTTGGCTTGACTTACAGGGCTCACTCATTACAGTTCTTCTTACTTCAACAGCAAAGAGCCCGGGGTTCATTCTTTTGAAAATGACCAGTTTATAAAACTGGACTACCTTTCTCCCATGCATAAAATATTTCAGATTGTACTGATTTCTGACCCTGAGAAATTATCCTAAGTTTGGATACCTTATTGTGCATATTTTTTTACGACCTTAGATTAGTGAACAAGATCTTCCAAGGCCTTTGAAATTCTGAGAGACAAAAGAATCATATTCCAGGTGTTTTGAAAGGTTACCTCAGGTACTGGCCACTCAGTTTGGTGGCTCTAAGATCACTCTTTCTGCTTCCATTCTGACCAAGCTTATAAAGATAATAATTTTTGATTTTATTTTCATGTCTTAAAATGGATTAATTCCTACATCTGGTTGATTCCCTGCTTCTGGAATTCCCTGTTTGATTACAGTATTTTTTGGGTTTCATTCCTTTATTTAATAAATCTGGAAAAATTTTATGCCCTCATTATTAAAAGATAACTGCTCTTCTCCTCCTCAACATTTCAATTCATTATAAATATGTAACATTATCCATTTTATCATAACTCCTCTCTCAGGTATTTTAAGAAATCTATGTAAATAAACTGCAGAGGCATACAACAAAATGTAACACATTCTTAACTTTTACAGTTACTTACACCCCCTAATTTATCTCTCCTCAGTGATGTGATTACTCTTATGTTGATAACCACTAAGTGGTAGTTTCACACAAGTTTCATTAAAAAAAAAAACCATTCCAGAAAGCAGACTGTAGTAAATCAAATCCCAAAGGGGATCAATTAAATATGTGACATTGGTACAATTTGAACATAGAAGACTGACAAATTCTTATCTCAGCAGAGACAAAACTACAATATATTCAAGTTTTCTAATTGCCTGGGTGCTATGAGCAGAACGGTCAAAAAGAAAAGCTATGAAAAAGGTGCAACATCTGACAGAAAACTTTCAGTGAAAAGAGATATTATTTCTTCTTGTGCTCTTTAAATTTACTTCTCAGCTGAACTATGCAAATCATATTTTTAGCTTTTCAGATGAGAATTTTTCACTTATTGTCCAAGTCTGGGCATACAATCCAGTCAATAGTGCTGGTATATATAGGTATATGAAAATAGCAGATTTTGGAAATATTTATTTCCTCCTCTATTTGCAAATGAATCAGGTGGGAGAGAGGTAGATTCCCACTTCTTGTACAATTTAAATGACAATCAACTCAATTGGTGCGTACAATGATGTGTCCATTATTTACCTGAGTAGTTAAATGTATTACAGTAGTAGTATTACAGTACTTAAATGTATTACAGTACCTGAGTACTTAAATGTATTACATAGCAAATGTATTATCAAAGCTCTAATGTCAGATTTCAGGCCAAGCCTGCATGCTAGCTATTTGAATTTTTACTTCTCTGATGAAATAGTTTGTAACAGAAAAAAAACCAAAAAAAAACAATTAAAAAAAGCCCAAACAACCCAATCAAAAAAAAAAAAAAAATCAAAGAAACAAATGAAAAACCAAACCAAAGCAAAAATCTCCATGAGAAATAACACTCCAAAGGTGTAGCCAATTTTTTGGGACAAGAATCACTTAACAGTACACTGATTGAATCCTTTTGCTTTATAGTTGTACCATAACCCAATTAAAGTTCTTTACTCTTAATATTTATGTTGAAACTTTTCTCACTAATATTTTCCTAGTGTAGTGTTTGCCATTTATTAACTTAATATTACTAGTGTTTCTATTTCTTTTGTAGCCTATAAAATGTATTTCAGTGTCCTACGTGTTGAAAAGAAGTATCAGTAAAAATATAAAAGTATGAAACAAAGACATAAATACGCAAGACAGTAAAAAAAAGATAACTGATTTATCATTAAGCACATCTGGTACTCCTACAAATGTACAGCATATTCTAAAAATATACCAGCCTGATATTTGCTTTGTCCACAAAAATAAACACATAATTGATTTTCAAACACACCCTTCCACTATGTTTTCCCTGGACATTTTCACAGCACTAAGCTCAAGAAACTTCTGTCCATACCTTCCCTATAAACAGTCCTAATGAAAAGTTTATGACAGATTTACCAACACCTAAGGCTATAAACTAGATCTGTTTGTACTGATATTGTTCACTAAGATTAAAAAACAACAATCTGAGATCAATTACAAAGCAAATAAAATGTCCGTTTTTGATTGTATGGTCTACATAAACAGCTATAGATGTAACATATTTATATTTTTATTTATATTTATATTTATATTTATATTTATTTCTAGAGCCAAATAAAAGGAAGTTCTTAAATACTGAGGTATACAATGTGGCTTTACACATATGTGTAAATCACATACAGTTAACACATATTAGTTCATCTGAAGATATCTTTTATGCTTTTGTATTCTCTATACTTTATTTCCAGTGTTTGTTTCAAAAAGTCTGTATTAATTACTTAAAGTTTCAAGTTTCACAAGCACACAAAACATACATAGACCTTTCTATTTTTTGTTACACCTATTTTTTTGTTAATCCGTTCTAAACAAATTTTTAAATTTTAAACACAGTACAATTATCCATGATACCACTCTTCAAGAAGACGGAGGTGTGAATCTATTTGAGGTTGGGGTTTTCTTTCTGCATTTTAATAATGAAACTTTCATATTATTAGCTATTTCCATTTATCCATTAGGATCAAGAACTTTTTATCCTGATTCACAATGCATTTTTTATCCTTTGAGAGACTACTCCTAAAAGGTTCCTGCTTTGATTTTGCAGCTCATTAATAAACTCTGGAGGTTTAGGGATTTTTTTTTTCATGGCATATTATATATAGCCTTTTTCATTTTGTTACTCCTTCATTTTTCAGGTATTTACTCTATTGTTTCCTTTGCAAAATGTAACAACTATTTATATCAAGCATTAAACTTCTGTAGTCTCAGAAACAGAATTCAATCCTTCAATCACCAAAGTGAGTGAGAATGGTTCTACTAACTTTAATTGGGTCTGAATGAGCTGCTGAAAAGTCAAATTTTAGTGCAAACGTTATTTACACAATCTAATCTTAGGCATCTTTTATATGCTCTGATTACATTCTGGAGCTAAATAATCTTTTATAATATATCATGACTATACATGTAATTAGGGCTGTTCTGAGTCATATTTATACCATGAACAAAAAGTAGTTCTCAGAACAGTGTAAAACTTATGCTCAACTTTGAAGCACTTCTACAAGTAACTGTCCAAACTGTGAATAATGCCATCACATATTGCCTTTCATCTCTCTGAGATCAAGGAGGATCACAAGAGCATAATAGAAACCAAACCAATTCCTGAAACTGTACTATGGTTTGAAGCAGAGGATGCAAAAAGGCATTAACAATACAGGCTGAAAAGAAAGGCCAGCGTTTGACATCTAACAACTCTGTTCTGGTCAGAGCAAATATCCATCTACATCAGTACTCTGCTTCCAGAAGAGTTCAGTAGCAGTTGTTACGGAAAAAATGAAAAAATCTGGACACAATGAAGCCAATCCTTCCTTTAGTACATTCTTTCAGACCTTGGAAACTGCTGGTTTAAGGACTTTCTGCTAAAATCTAGGAAAATATTCATCACTTTAAAACAGTAATCTAATTTCTAATGACAAATATAACTATATAGTCAGTGTGTTTGCCATGTCATCTCTATGTCAATCCAGAAAGAATGCAAATCATATACACCACTTATAGGATATAACTGCAAAAGTGCTGTAGATCAACTTCAAAAGGGCATCATGCTGGATGCCATGAGACCTGAAGCTACCCCAGGTTTCCATGCGTGGTGGACCTCAGAATCACCACCTAAGAAAACTGTGAAACTATCTTTGAAAATTAGGGAAAACTAACTCTTTATACCTCTTTCCTTTCCTCTTTCATCTCCTCATTGCTCATTCACTGTTTTCAGGACAGGGATCATTCAGAAAAAAAAAAATTATTGATATTTACATAGTGCATTTATTTATATGGTATTTTAAGATAAAAACAAGTACATTACCCAATAGAATATAGACAAGCAGAAAAAAACGAACATCCAAAACACACCATGAACTCAGAGTAATGACTGGCCCCTGATCATTACAACATAACAGGAAGAATGGCAAGGGAAAAAGAAAAAGGATCTTCTTTTAGAAACAGTATTTCCATGTTCAAATTTAATAGAAATTGTGTGCAGAATCCTCTGCTTTTAAGAAAAGATTCACTCTCCATCCAGTTCACCTGCCTGGTTTTATCCAACATGTTTTTCTGTACTTCTTCTCCCCTCTGTGAGGCAGGCCATTAACGTCATCCTTAGGAGGAATAACCCTTTTTCAACTAGATTTTACAAAGTATCTGCCCTCTCCACATTCAAATTTGTTTTCAATAAGAATACTACATAATTAGAGTAAATAAATAAATGAATCAGAATTAATCTTTCCATTAGTCTTCTCTATAGAATACAAATTTGAATAAAGTTCTTCAGGCTGGTGATGTCCTTGATTTCTAGTTTTCAGTGAGTATATTTGAATAGTGCAGTTAAAATCTTGTTCACTGAAAGACAATAAAAAAGTTAAAACCAAAGAAAAATGAAAGGCAGAACCTTCAACATCATTCTATCGCCATTTTAAATATGCTTACAAAAATTCTTTTGGGCCAATACACTCCATATGAAGAACTACTTTTCCTGATGTTAAACATCCTGTAGGTTAAATACTTGCTTCCACTGGGAGGGGGCGTGGTGAGGCAGAAGGATCTTATGCTGAAGGTTAACCCTCTGGATACTCACAGCCAGCTCACTGAACTGTCTTTCATCTGGCAGAAAGCTGTAACTTTCTCTCTTGGTTCCTGGCAAACATATTTCACACTGTAGGACATTTCATTTAAATACCATGCTAGTCCAAGACGACATATTTAATTTCATTTTAAACTAAACTCCATTTCTGCCAAAGTCTGAGTATTTGCTGGGAATTTCTTCTCTAAAATCCTAAATAAGTTTTAACAAATTTCTTAAGAAACCACAAATTTTCAGCTCTTATAGCTTAAACAGAAGAACCAGATCACTTTTCTATGCTCTTTTGTATATTGTTGATAGACTGTGATTGAAAACTTCCTTTGAAATTAAAGATCTGAATATATTTGTGTATTTAGCCTTTTCTTTCATCCAGTCCTTTAAGGAATCAAATTACTCTATGGACTAGCTTTTCCGTGAAACTCAAGTTCACGTGTAAAGCTTAACTCAGTGTTAGGAAGCTGAACATCAGTTCAGACCCAGACTTTATAAAAAACTTCCAAAGCTAAGAAAATGTCAGATACGAACATCCTAAAGTGAATCTTCTATTAGATGCATTATTATTCCACTTACAGTACTACAAAAATTCAGTCTAAACTCTGACATTTTAAATCTATATGTAAATGCATTGAACAACATTATAAAAAAAATTATAAAATCTTTTTAGTTCGATAGCTTATTGGATATAAATTTTACAGAAAATATATCTCTGAACTGCAAACAGTAGAAAAAATAGTCCTTTTCTCTGAGTTTGTCTTCCAGTATTTTTCACATATTTTATGTGCTGAAGATAAATAGGTTAGCACTCTAACAAAGGTTATTTTAACCTTTGGCAATGCTTCTTTTTCAACCCTGTCTTTATATAAGACAATATATATACATTAGAAAAGAAATCTGGGTACAGCTGCATTCTTATGACTGCTAAAACCAAACAAAGTTTCAAGCCAAAAAAAGTAGTATTACACGAATTCCAGAGAACATTGCAATGATTAATTGACCCCAAGAGATTTTATAGACTGACAAAAACTGGTTAATTATTAGAGTGCATTCTTTCAGGAAAATGAGAGGACAAGGATAGTTGTCCATTTCTAAGAAGGATATATTCATGATTACCGGAAAAATCACATTCTGTTAATAAAAACATTCAAGTAAATTTTATTGTGAGATGTCTTTTCCACATGTAATTTTTCCTAACTGTTTAACAAGCTTTGAAAACTAGCTGATCTCTAAAATTCTAATGCATATATATATATTTTTTTTTTTTTATATTTAATACATGTACCTATGTGTATGCTCTACACAAATGTGAATAAAATTATGAAAAGAATTTATTGTGGAAAAGTAAATGAACAATGGAAATTTCAAGGACCACAGAAGTCTTCATTCAAATAAAAGGTTGAACATCTACATACATAATTAACTCTCCAAAAGTCTGAATCTTATTGTAGTTCATGTCAGTCATTCATGACTATGCTACCTAAACTTTTCTAAAAATGCATTTTTGTCTTAAGCCTGACAGTGTTCAAAGGAAGCTCTGTATCATTTCTTTGAATACAGGAATAAAAAATACAGATGGGTAAATGGCAACCTCAGCTTCAGAGATTAGACATTGTTCAACTCAGCATCAGAAATGTATGCTTGAAAATCTTTTGAGATGTAAACCCCCACCCATCTCAATTAACATCAAGATCCTGGAACCTTCAGGCCACCCCTCAAAATGGGTCTAAGACCCCAGATATAGTCTTTTTCCATTAAAATGACAACAGGACTTCCCCTCTCTGACTCTGGCACATGACATGAATTTTTGCTGCTATGTCTCTATAAATCTTTTCCCAAGTTTTTGTACTTCCATGAAAACAAAGAAACAAAACTTTCAAAGGGCAATGAGATAAAAACTTTAAAAAAAAAACAGCCAAGGAACACCTCCAACCCACCCCTTAAATACCCTGCATTCAAAGAATACCCAATTTTGAAGGAACATAACCCAAAATGTTCTATCCAGCTCAGGTAATGAATACTAAAACAAAATAAGAAAAGAAGGCTGTGCTTCAGCTTGCAGTTTTGTCTAAAGAAGGGAAGTCATGCAGAAGCACAGGGTAATAAAAAATAGACTAGTCACAAGTTTATAGTCATTTAACCTTTAACATGTTTCAAAGTTCAGGTCACATGAAAGATTTGATTAAATTTCAAAACAACTTTTCCTTTTTGCTTAAAAGCCCCCGCTTCAGAAACAAGAACAAAAAGGATTTGGAAGCTAAAGAGCAAAAGAGAGCTGAGTTATAAACAGAATTTTTTGGAATTTATGCTAACAAACCTCTAATTACACTACAAAATCATTAATTCTAAAGAGGTATGTCTAAATCATCTCTCAGCTTCACTTATACTGCCCTCCTTATATGTCTCTAGCAGTGTCTCTTCTACTTGAAATAAACTATCCACAAATGAATCTGCAAGTTTAAATTTGTTCATTCCTACTTGTGTTCTCAACACCTTAAATCTTTTGGGACATGTAATGATACTCTTTGGAAAGAAGCTGATTCTTTGGGATGTTTTCCTAGTTTATGAAATGATCAATAGCTACACCTATTTCCATATTAAAAAAAAAAAGTTTCTAAGTATTTGTCAAGCAAAAAAAAAAAATACTAAAGTGAGTACTAGGACAGTATTTAGCATTTAGGAATCCTTAGCTCACTCTATTCTAAGATAAACTAAACATAAACAGTTTTTAGCTAAATTAAGACTGTATAATAGCATATGAGGTGTTTGGGGTTTTTACCATTCTTTGTTTACATTGTTAGAAACTAAACAATTGCATGAAAAGTCCATTATGACCGCACATCCTTTTCTGTGGGACTGCTTCATAGAAAGTCAGATCTTAGCCAACTGTATTGCCAATATATTGGACTTTGCACTTGCTCTTGTTGAACATTATGAGGCTCTGGTCAGTCTGTCTATCTAGCCTGTGCAGACTGCTCTAAAGAACACCCTGATCCTCCAGCATACCAACCACTGCCCTCAATACAGTGTCATCTGCACATTTGAGATTGCATTGTGTTCCATCATACAGGTACCAAATTAAATTTTTTACTATTTTGGTCTCCCTACCATCCATTATGGGCTCCATTAATTATTGTCCACAGGTTGGATTTTGCACGACAAAACATAACCATTTGAGCCTGGCATTGCAGTCAATTCGTCAGTGACCTTGTTGCCTACTTTTCTGGGCCATACCTCAACAAATTTTGGGAATAAGACTCTGGGAGACAGTCAACAGCCTTGCTAAAGTAAAGGCATGCAATATGCACTGCACTCCCCTTACTCATAGTGTCATTCACCTCGTGACAGAAAACAAATAAAGGGATCAGTCCTTGGTAAACCCATGTGGATTCTCACAATCACCTTTCATGTGTTTAGAAATGGCTTCTGAATGTATTTACACCAAGTATTCCCAGAAAGTGAGATAATGTTGATGGCTTCTAGTTCCCTGGATCTTCTTGAATTTTCTGAAGATTGGTGTGATGTCTGCCCTTTTCTGGTCACCAGTAACCTCCCCAGTTGCTGTGATCTTTCAAAGATGATAGAGAGTAACCTCAAAATGACATCAGGCAGCTTGTTCAACCACTTTGGATGCATCCTATCTGTTCCCTTGGACTTACATATGTTCAGGGGACTTAAACTGTGCTGCAACTGGATAACATCTCCTTTCTTCTAAACCAAAAGGATTTTAAGCTCCAGGCAGTAAGACATGCAGAGATATATGTGTAGAGGATGACAGAAGCTGACATCTCACGTTCCTCTTTGGTTCCTTCATAAGAACTGCAATTTAACTCAGTAATAATATTACTGCATCAATGGCTTCTTCTCACAGAGCACAGACCAATCAAATAGGTTAGCTCCTGAAATTTTTAAATAGGGACTACTAAAAAATCTTTTTTAATGGAAATCAATGTATGTGAACATGCTAAATATTAGACATTTAAGTAGGCATTTTAAACACAACCTATATCTATACTATAACATCAGTTTCAACATTACACAAAAATTAAAGAACTTAGGGAAGATATACTCAATGATTAGAGATCCTTAGCTCAGCTTTCAAGAGACTCCAGATGGAGATGTTCTCATTTAAAAGAACTTATGACTGTATTATTGCTCCCATTTATAATGATGCTTTTGGCTTAGAACAATTTTCCTCTGAGGCTACTGTAGGGAGTACAAACTTCAGAGAACTAAAGCTTTTTTCACCTACATACATTTTGCCATTGCTTTCCTTGCTTATTCAATTTTGATGCTTGAGTTTGTCTTTAGAGATATAAGACTAGGAATTATAATTAATGATATCACTATCCTTTGGTATGCCATAGAAGGTAAACGGAATTTATAAAAATACTGTAACATTTGCTATATATAGGTTCCAAATTATATCTGTAGTGCCATGCATCACTAGTAGGCTTTCCTTTGGGAAGTATTTGTTTGAATCTGGCTATTTAACCAAGAACTGGATAGAGACAAGTCATGAAGATAAGTTCTCTTTAAAAATTAACAGCATTTCAGGTGGTAGGAAGAACTGAGATGTCATGGTGGAAGGCCAGAAAGCAACCAGAGCACGTTCTGCACGAGCTGTGAAGCTGGAGTGTTAGCAACAGTCTTTGGTAGCTGTGGTTGCGGTTTTTTTTCAGGTACTGACTGCAACAACCTACTTCTAAGACCAGGATACCTATGAGACAACTAGAAAATGAGATAAGCAGCACTGCTGAAAGAGGTAGAAGTTTTATGCACCTGCTGAAGCCACAGACTATGAATAACCATCCATTAACACAGCAGCTGAAGCAACAGGAGCATATCAAGAGATTATTGATAAACACTCATGAAAAAAAGATTGATCCTCCAATATATTGCTGAGGAGAGAGTTTTTTACTCCTTTTTAAAAGAAGGGGATGGATCTAATGAAATTTTTAAGATACTTTTTTGCTTTTCTACAACACTGTAACTTTATGTGAAATTTGGTGAAAAAAGGATCATATTCTTTGCTGCATACAATACAGAAAAGCCAGATGCTGATCTGACATTTATAAGCAATTACAGGATCTAGACATACATAAGAGTGTCAAGATACAAGAAATGTTATGGGGACCTTCTAATCCATGGGCTACACTTATTTCCTGGCACTAGCCAGAAAACAGCAATCACTGTCACAAGCTCACAATCATAAGCTCCCAGTCTGAGACAAACCACATCATGAAGGATTATCAGAAAAGAAAACAAAACACATCATATGGGTCTAGTTTGGACATGTGATAAGAAAATTTCCTTATGGGAGACATGAGGACAATGTTGTTCTAATTACTGTTTATTTATTAAGAGTTAGCACACATGAGCTAGTTCTTATTCTTCCCACCCCTCAGAAAAGAAAAAATGAGAAGAAAGAAAAATAAAACTGCTACCTACCTGCTGTGGAAGGCAAGCAAAAAATTAGGAATTGCTATGTGTCTGAGTGTAGATATGCAAAAAGAAATGGGAAGGAAACTCCTGAACAATAATTTCAAAAGCCATCAAAAAGACTGGAATTTAAAAAACTCTACATAATCAAGCTCAGAAAAAGAACAACACTCTGTCTCAGGGCAACATTGTTATCTCTTTTGATGAACAGTGATGGATTTCTTTTTAACTTCATTGCAACTTAAAAAGTGACTTTCTTTTTGAAAAGGTATGACTAAAGTGATTTAAATTGAATTAAAAATGAAGTTTTTAAAATAGAGTACTTACTTAGTTTGCCATGTAATCATCAATATTGATACTTCTCTTGATGAGAATGTGTCCATATGTTTATTCAGTGGTCATTGCTTAGGGTAAAGAATTGTCTAAAACCTCATCATATTTAATTTATTCAGCTTCCTGACACCTTGGCAAGTTTAGACATTTTGCATCTGGCTCACATCATATTTACATCAAGAAAACAACAATACTGATATTTAGATAGTACAGAAAGTAAGAGCTGTGTCAAGCAAATGTGCTGTCAGATTTCATCCACCAGAGGTGAAGTGAGCTCTGCCTTGTAGATCGTTTGCTACACGGATGGACTGCTGATGAAAGGTTGCCTTAAGATCAGCCTTCCGGAGCATGTAGGCTGGAATTCTCCAAAGTCCACATGAAAGACGTGAAGATATCACTAAATATCAGGCTCATACTTTGTGAAACATCTGTTGGCCAGATCTTTCATGTCATCTGGGATAGGCTGTTTGACATTGCACAATCAAAGAGACACAAAACACTACTGCCATCAATTGCCTCTGAATGTCTTTGGCAACGTATGGGAGCTGATATGAACACAAGAAGGTATCAGCAATGGTTCAGGTGAAATGACTAATATTCATGCTATTGTTAGAAAGATAAAGGCCATTCCTCTAGCCCAATCGCATGCAATCAATTTTTCACGTGATATGGAGTTTGACTTGTACTAAAAATATACTATCATTCAATGGGCATAAATGAAGTGAAAATCTTTGTCTAAGACTAGGGTTTCTCCCGTGCTATTTCACAGCCTCACCTTCCATGGAACACTGGGTACAGCGAGTTTATAATGAAGATACTAAACATTTTTTTCATGAAGACTGGTGCCTAGTGATTTATTGCACGGATATTTACAAGTGGTTTAAATAGGTGCTTGCACAGTGATTTTGTAGAACATTAGATAATACTGAATAAAATCATTATGACTCAAATCTACATAACAGTATAAGAAAAACCTAAACAATGACCACAACACAAAATAGTGAACTATTTAAAAAGCTTTTAGACAAGATTTAATAAATTTGTATTAGTTTGTGATAAGGAAAGGTTTTTCTGCCCTTCTCTCTCATTTCACTCACCCTATAGAACAGTGAAATCTGCAGCACAAAATGGTATCCAAATATTTTTCTCTTCCTTCAAATCCCAGCATATGGGATCTCTTAGCCCAGCAATATGTAGTCCTCCCTACACACTTGTTTGAGACAAAACAGATAGCCACTGATACCATGTGTCATTACTTGGCTCTGCTTCAGCACTTTGCTATAAACACTGAGACCAGAAAGGAAGGAATAGGAAGCATAGACTGTTCCAAGATTCTGCTGCTTGTTTCTCCAGAAGTAGGAAGTCCACATGGTTTGGTATTACCCAACTGCAGAGAATGAAACAGCTACAGACACATGGAAACAGGCATCCTAGTACTGAGTAGCTAGTCTGGGCTAGATAGAGCAGAGGTGTATGCCCAGGATAGTTACACCACACATTTCTTAAAATCAAACTCTTCAGTACAGACAACATATACACTTGAAAAAAAAGAGAAAGAAAAGAAAAAAATATGACAAATATTGTAGGATATAATTCTAGTTACAATCATCAATGTTGAACATTGAAATATTCACTCACTGAAAAAAGAACATTCACAGACATATACATTGTAAATTTATCATATACACTGCCCTGTAGAAAATAGATGTTCTTATATTTTTCATCACAAGAAGCTAAGGGCTTGAGTAACTTATTTGACATCAATCCACAGTTCAGCCTTTGAGCCTGCTGGGCAAATTAAAATGTCAGCTCATGATTCACCTGTCATCATCTGAACCTAAACACTTCCTGAGAATTTCTCCCTAAACCCATGTTTTATTTCATTCCTAATAAACTCAATAATAATTTGGATTAAAAAACAAAACAAAAAAAAAGAAATGTGTGGCAACACCAGAGGGTGATACAGTACAAATCTCTCTGAAAGGAGCTGGTCTTCTTTTTCCCACCTTCTCCACCCCTTCCTTTTCTCCTTGGCCTCAGGAACATCTGCCCAAATGCAACTGTCTTGATAACAGAAAGATGGAACAAAATTGTCTATGTAGTTTTCAGTTAAGCAATTAAAAAAAAATGAAACCCAAACATAACAGAGTTATTTGGGCCAGAGAGACACAAGAATGGCTCAACTGAATTACGGTGTGTAAAACTCTGGCCTACTGGCTGAGTAATTCGAAACAGGATATTCTCCTTCTTTAATATATGAACAGATACTTCCTTCCTGTGTGACAAAATAAAACCTTCAACATTCTGCTTTTTATTATTTTAGAAAGAAGCCAGGGATCAGAGAACATCAATGAATGAAACTGTTTTGTATATGTATTTCAAATTAAAAAGAAAAAAATTCTAAAATTTAAGGCAGATCTCTATGTTTACACACACACGTTTCCCGTCTACCAAATGATTCTTGGGACTTTTGCTTCAAACCTTTTGCATGCCCTTAAATAAAGCAGTAATTCTGAAAATGTACCTTAAAATAGTTGCTGAAAAGGAGAAGAAAAAAATAAAATTGCCCTAAGTCATCAACTCATTGGTAATAATTTCATAGAAAGCCCAGCTATTTTCTATGGGGAGGAGCTGGCAAAAGAAGCTTGATATCAGATGACCAAAGACTGATCAACTGTAAACTGCATTGCAACAACCAACAACATACTTGATTTCATAACTCTCTAAGATCCATGCAAACACCAGATTATAAATGGGACCCGGTCTTGCCAGTAGCAGGGCTATTGCATATATCTCTTTTGCAAAATTACAGTTGAATATTGATAAATGGCTCTTGCAAAGACACGGCAGCTGAAAAAGCACATTCAGAGACAAGGGTTCATGATAAAAAATCTTAGTCATATCCTCTTAGGTCTCAAATGGCCACATTGCTGTCAGTTTTCTTTGCTTTACCTGAAAGCATTAGAAAAAAAAAAAAAAAAAAGGCAGCCAATGAATGTGAACAAGTAGAGAAAGCAGTTCTCCAGACAAATACATAGATGTATTTGTCACCACAGCTGCCTTACTATTTACTATGCATACTGGGTCTAGAATTTCCCATATACACTGTCTTTTGAGGCTATAAAGAAAAAATTTCTTTAAAGATTCTTTTTCTTGTTTACTGAACGGCAATATTGATCCCATAGACATTTTTATTTTTTACCTAAGTATAGCTAAATTCAGCCTTGAACATGATGTTATTCCTCAAATTCCTCTGGAGCCTATTTTTATTTCTTAGAATGGAAACTTCTGATCCAATTTCAATCCTTTTGAAACTGAAAGAGCATTTTAAACTCTATATAACTTGTAAAAATAACTAGTAATAATTTCTGGTTACTGTGCAGAACAGAGCTGCTGAATGTGGGGTTTGGGCTTTTTTTCTGATTTAACCATCCTTCTCTTCGTAACTTACTACTATACTTGAACTTGTGTGATCTTTTTAGCACACTACACATAAGATAATAACCCTGCTTCACCTCTTGCTTTGGGGATATGTTCTTTTTACTGGAATATAGCTGACATTCAGTGTTGCAGTACTTTCTAAATCATTCTCATTCTGTCATGAAAATGAAAAAAATACACATTAAAATATTGCTGACATTATAATTTGCTACTAAAATACTAAAAAGATAAAAACTTTGGAACAAAAGGAACTGTTTCCTTATTTTCATTTGATTGCCCTTTAGCTGTAAAAATATATGGGGTTCTACAGTGGGTGAGACATTAATAGCACAGTAACTACCAGAGCATCTCAAAGAGCAGGAAGCAGTTAATCCAAGACAAATACATTTAAATCAGCTGTATATAAGAAATGCTTCTTTATTTCTGGACATCCAAAGTCTTAATTCTAGCCTTGGTAGTGCTTTCCATTTCTTTTATTTCCAACACCAACATGATTGTTTAAGAAGAATAGTGAAGCTTTTATGCTAATTACTATGCTTACTTCAGAAAACGTGAAAGCGTCCACATTTATCTCCTCATATTCATCCTCCACTTCATCACTTGTAACATCTGCAAGAGCACTGGCCAGTTTCTTTCGCAAAAGAAAACCCTTCCAAAATGCCTAAACAAAAAATTTAAAGCATGTTATACATAGCCATAGATCAAACCCAAATCCAGATTCTCTATGTTATCCCATTAGGAAGATAAAACATCTTGGGCCTTTGTTTAATAGCTCAATGATCTGTTTTTTGAACTTTATGTGACATTTAAAACTACAAGACAAATTAAATGCCAGAATATGTCTAAAGCTTAGAGTACTCAAGAGGCTCTCCACAAGTAAGCAGAAAAGAATCCTGCAACTCCCTCAACTACAAACCTCTAAAAAGTAGAGGTCAACTAATTAATTATTTGACAATTCCTTCAGGGACTATTATAAACTGAAAGGAAAGGCTACATAAGAAAAACCCGAGTGTCAACTTTCAAATTACTGAGAATAAAAATACAGTTGTAGTAAATGTCTTATACTTTACAAGTAGCAGTTCTTGGAGACATCTGATGTAATTGACCTAGGTCAGTTACTCTTTCTTAACTGTCTAATACCTTTATTTAAAAAAAATATTAGCAGCATAATCATGTCTAAGACAAAGGAGCACTTTAGGAATTAAAGTGCTAGAAAACAATGTTAGGAACACATGCCAAGCATAGAATCATATCCAGCAAAAACACATCAGAGATCAAAATGAGATAGACGGAATTAAGAAAACTACATTCAAAACAGCAATTTTCCCCCAAATCAGTATTTGACAACATTAGAATTCAAGATGCCCCAAGTGTTTAAAACACCATGCAAAAAATTCTCACTGTCATGAAAGAAGTGGTGTTGTACATATCTAACAGCTCTGCAATGAAGGCACTGAAATAGGAAGGGTAAATCTCATATTCTGGTTTAACATCTAGATTATTAATTTTTAGAAAAAGTTTGTCTAACCACACAAATTATTGAATATGTTACTATTTTATACACATAATTCCTAATTATTATAAAATTATTAAATGCATTAGAACTGCTTTCTTATCATTTCATTGTTGTTATTTTCCTACAGACCTTCATAAGCATCCGGATAAAATATCCTGATATTACTGAGCGATCAAATGACAAATATATTTCATTCAACAAAGACAGTTAGTTCTTACAGATTCAAAGGAGAAAAGCAATCCTAATGATATATGCAGAAAGCTAAATTGTAAGGCAGCTGCTAACACAGATCTGTGAAAGCACCAGGTCAGTGCTGAGTCATGATCAAAAAGAAAAATTACATTTAGTAGTTTTTAAGAGACAAGATAAAAACTTTCATTCTGTACAAATTCATTTTATATCTGCCTATAAAATTCAGTTCTTGTTCCTTCTTTAAAAAAGATTGTAACTGATTGTGGTAAAGGTTCAGAGAGGGACGATACGATAAAAAGAATTACAGAGAAATGTGAAGAGACTAAACAGACTAAAATTTTATTTTCAAGAAGTGCATGTAAAGATGGATGTATGAGAGATCTAAAAATCTAATATGCACAGAAGATAAATAATAAAAGACTGTTATTTTCACATTCACTTTGGGAATTATCATGTTTGAAATAAATGAAAGGAAGCACATATTAATCACTACATAAATTTATTAAACTCACCACTTTAATATATAGTAGAGGTCAAATACATAAGTAAGCTCAAAAATTGATTAAATAAGTTTATGGAAATCAATTATTAATATGCTAACTACACAATAAACCCCAATAACAAATTTTTGCTTCTAAATCACTTTGTCACTTTTGAAATTTTTATGTAAAACTTACTGTATGGAATGTTTCCAAGTTAACTTGGAAAATGAAATCAAAAGAGTTGATTTGCTTCAAAATGTAGAAAAAAAACCCCATGAACCTTGGCAATTTGGCAGGCAAATACTATATCTGGTTGCCAAACTAAACAGAGTCAAGGTATGGACTTCAACTCTTGCCCATAGTAATACATTCTGTTTAATTGCTATTAGCTCAGTATCTACCCTAGGACAGACTAGGCCACAGTCTGTTCCCAAGGACAATGCAGATAAAGCAATCCTGAGTTTTGGAGATGGGAAGAGAAAGAAAGAAATGGATAGGTAGGATAGAAGAGGCAGGAAGATTATTTAGTCACATACACATCAGACACGATGAATTAGTTACACAGCCTCCATCAGTTTCATAGCATAGAATGGCCCCGGTAAGAACACGGGCATAGGATCTCTCAAGCATAATATTAGAATTAAATCAAGTAAAAATAATTCAGGGAAATACTTGGTGAAAAAAGGGAAAATATTTTTATGTTTCTATACAACTTTTTGCAAAGAAGTATCTCTTTCATAAACATCAAGCTTATACTGATTAAATAAAACAAAAAATGTTTCATTATGAAACTATTAATAAAATAATAAGCAAAAATAGAAGAAGACAAGTACACAAAATTATAAAGATTTTTTTGTTATTGTTATACAATTTTGTTATACAAAATAAGTAAAGAAAATACCATAAACCAACCTGGATTACTGTGGCAGCTTCATGTTTCTGTCTCAAAGTTTCTATAAACTGATGATTTTCTGTTTTATTGCATTTATTTTTCCTCTGAGTCTGGTACTGCCTCCAGAAGGACTGGATCAAGGATGCTGCCATATGTAGTCTCATGGAGAAATAAATACCTTTATGACTCACATAGCTTCACCAATACAACTGGATTATCATATCTGCCAAACTTTAACCATGAAACATATAGCACTGTGCTTTGAGGCAAATGAAAAGCTGTGCCACTAAACAAGAAATTACAATCCAGAAATGACATATATGTTCAGAAACACTGGAGGATATTCACATCACATAACTTCTGAAATACAATCATCTAAGGACTAATCTCCACTGGGCTCTGTTCTGTGAAGAATCACTGCAGAGGAAGAGTCCTCAAAGGAGGGGTTAGGAGCAGAAGTGGTGTAACAATGACTGAATAAATTATTGGAGGGGTCTACTTATTTACACTGACCATATTAAAAAAAAATAAAAAGAAAACCCAACAAAAAACCCCCAAAGAAACAAACACCAAGCACTAAAGAGGGATAAATACTGAAAACTGCATGAAACAGGTATTTCCAATGGAGCCGACAGGAAAAACACAGAAAGTGGAATTTCATCTTTTGCCTGCTTTTAGACTTTAATTTAAGACTACTGACCACTGGTTATATGTCTACATTTTCTAATTTGCTCATTTTTTTAACAAGCACTAAGTACAGACTATTTAGATCTCTATTTAGATTCAGATTTCTAAATGGATGTTCAACTAATTCATACTCATGGAGAAAAAGTACATTGTCAGCTCTGGATTATGACTCTACTGTCTTGGAATCCTTTTCTCCACAAAATACTCATTTCAATTGGATAGTGGATTAAAGAAAAAACATATGAATTTCCCCCAATCTTTATGTAATTTCTTTCCTTGTGCAGTGCATCTATTTAAATAGAGGAGTACTAGTCAGCAAAAAAAAAAAAAAAACAAAAACACACTTAAGAGGTCAAGACAAAGACAAAAATTTTTTTGCATTCTGTTTTGAAGAGAACTCTCCAAAACCACTTACAGAATTCATTTAAAACATTAACTAAAAACTAAATGAACAATTTCAAAATTTTTTTGACGTATTCATCTTATGCAATAGACTACTGTATTCTTGCTTTCAGCTTGCTGAGAGGTGATCATGAATTGCATGGTCTTCCTTAATCATAAATTTTATGACAATTATTAGTGCCTTAAGTACCTACTAAGCCCTGTTTTCTATTTACCGTAAGCCTAAACAGCTCAAAGAAGCACACCTGCCATGCTTGCTTTTCATAGTGTTCTCAAGAGATCTGCTTTTGAAACTGAATTCTTATGAAATTTTAACTCAATTCTTGACGATTTACTGCAAAAAAATCATCTTCTGTTTCCCGTCTGTACATCCAGAACTATACAAATCAGCAGGAAACACATTCCAAAGTGGTAATATACCAGTCTGTTTCATGCAGGAGAAAATCTGGGGGCACAGAACAAGCTGAACTGGCCTCTCACCCTGCCTCTACTTTCAAGAAGCAGGTTAAGGCATGTTGGAGGAGTACCAAAAGCAGAGCAGGCCATTAGCTCTTCAGTCATCACAACAGCAGGAGACTGGCCTAAATCAAGGAAGTAGGATGGTAGACTCAAGCAATTTTTCCACCTGCCTTCTAAACAGTACTGACTATAAAGTCTACACAGATTAATCTTGAATGTCCAATGAATAATTTTGGTAAAAAGCCCTTATACTAGCTTCTAGTTAATCTCCTCCAAAGTTTCTGCAAAACATTTGGCATTTGCATTCCTAACTCTGTATGTGCCATTGAATTGGTGTCCTAACATTATTTGAAGTACATAAATATCTATATCCTAATATACCAACTGGGAGAATATCACAAAGGATTCTTAATTGTTAATATGGAAGCCTAGTAGGCAACACCTTAATATAACTCTTTATTGTCTAATAAGCTTAAAAATATTATCTTACAAATTCTGTGCCTCTGTTTTAAACAAGAAATCCTCACTTCTATTGTCTATCTGTATAACTGATTTGAAAGCAACCTGACATCCGTCTTACCTTTCTGTACCATTCCCAAAGTGCTGGAGATTTCTTCCCGTATCACTTGCTACTATCACTGCCTGTTGCAAAGTGAGTTGGCTTGACATATTATTGTTGCCTTTGCTCTCCCCACTGTAATTAATACAAGATTCTGTGCTCTTCTGCTTCACTCTCTGATCTCCTCTATTTTCCTTCTGGTGCACAGGTATGGAGGAGTTAATGAATGTGGCCTGAATATCGCCAGTAGTAATCCATCTTTTGGAAGGATCCAACAAGACCTGTTTATTTTCTGTCACACCCATGATAAAGAGGTTATTTTCCTGTAGGCAGCCAGTGGATGTTTGTTTTAAATGATTTTGAAGCGCTTCTGGTCCATCTCTGTCAGTAATGTTTAGTTCACCGTACTCATGTACATATCGATGTTTAATACTAAGTTTCATCAGCTGATTAAAATACCAGCATTGTCCCAGTGCAGAATCAACAGAAGAGGTAATTCTGAAAAAAAAGAAAAAAATGTTTTTATCTGTCTGACTGTTAGAATGCTTTAAAAAATTTTCCCCTATTATTTTCTAAAATAGCTTGTATTTTCAAGTATTCTTACATGTTTCCATATTCTTACAGCAAAGAGCAATTACTCTGATTGGAAATCCAGTTTCAGTAATTATAAATCTTGATAGCATTTGTCTTTTTTTTGGACATATTTAAAATATAATCACACATATTTCTGATTTTAGACTGTATTTTTTTAAATAAAGTTTTCAGTCTTTTTAAAATAGGCATTAGGGCATGCATTTCACTATTAATTTTCTGTGTGGTAAGTGGCATGCGAAGCCCAAATTTTTAGAGGATTTGAGGCAATTTTGCCATAATAATCCAATTTTACCAGGGAACTATGAGAGCTCATATAAAAATAACAGTAATTTTAAAATTTAGATAAGAACTAAAGCAACAAAACCCAAACTTAGATTCAAAGCAACAAACCACAATGTCTAAGGAAAATTCAGGAAAACACAAACTTTTAAGTACAGAAGTTTTTATCAATATAAGGGAAAGTGCTAGACTGAAGCGACACTAATCTATGAAGTCTGGCTCTCATTAGTTCTTTGTGTTACGCTATCTAAATGATGAGGATAAATAAGAGTAAATATGAACTAATTGTTACAGATTCAGATGGCTGTCTGTACTTTGGATGGTGTTTGACCATTTTATTAGGTAGCAGGTATTTCTGGAATCATGAAAACATTTTCCTTTAATAGTATAGATAGAGATGCAGAGATCTGTAATCCGGTGCTAATTTCAAAGGAGCACAAAGTCAATTCTAGGTCAGCAATCCAAGAGAAAAAGTAGAAATAAGATCAATTTTCTTGTTAGTCTGGAAAAATTAGGTCCTAAAATTATAGTTAGAATAACAGAATTTTCCTTCCTGTTCATCATTCTCTAAAGGTGAAGTTTTTATAAGGTTTTATTAGGGACTGTTTACCATTATAATTATATCCTCTAGTAAAGTTCAACTAAGATTATTTTAGATTTTTAAGAACATAATCAATCAAATATTACAAGAGTTAAAAAATATACCAACTCTTCCTCTGCTAGTGCAACTTCAGTGCTATTGGACAAAATCTGAATGGCTAAATTGATCCACACAGTTTAAGCACAAAACTCACTGTGTAACAGCAGCACATTTGATTGTCCACTACACAACATTGCTCCTATGCCTGTTAAGTCCACACATATGACAAGTCCTAAAGATATTTATACCAATCTATAGATTTGTTTAAGGATCTAAGATACTACATAGCAAGAATATCAATTTCCTTAACAAAAAATACTTAAAGCATTAGTAAAATACTTTAGTTAAATATACTGAATTAGTCCAAGTATTTAAAAAAGATAAGTTTGGTAAAAGATCATTACCAAATTTCTACAATAAATAATATGAGAAGACAAAAAAAGAAAAATATGGGAAAAAAAATCTATTCCTATCTGTTTTTTTCCTTTTCTTTGCTTTATTTTGTTGGTTTATTTGCTTACAAAAATAAAAATATTGCAGAAAACCCCAGAATGCTTTATACATTGAGCAAAATAAACTTTTGCATGAAAAGCATAACCTGAGTATCCTTGTTCATTGTCAAAAAAAACCAGAAAGAAACAAAAACAAACCACCATAACAGTGAATCCTCCCCTTTGACAGATGCAGAGGTATCTCAAGCAGCTGTTTCATCCTTCCAGTGGCTATGAATGCTCAAGCAGAAATGAAAGGGGAGACTGAGGAAATGAAAATTCAGGCAGGGAGTAATTTTGTGGTGACCAGGGACCGTGTGTTAGTTTTTTCACAGAGGCTGCTTTTTGGGCAGTTTTTCCAAGCAGTGTCTGCAAAATACCATCTTGTCACTGTGGGCATGCACCCTCTCCCATACATTCCCCGGCAATCCACAACTATACTTCAATTTTGCAGGATTTTTAGGTTGCCCTCAGTATCAGTAGTTTTGCGATTTAGGCAGTCAGATTTGCTTAAGTTTAAAGAAACTACAAAGGAAGCTGAAGTGATATGTCAGAGACTTATGTGCAGTGAAGTGGCCTGGTAAGTTTGTTTGAGGTTCTCCTGCGAATGTAAAGCTCCAGTGCACAGACAACAACTGTTACGTCAGGGCCTGAGTACGAGGTCTCAGCTTGGTGGTTTCCTTAAGTGAACAGGGATATCAGGCATCTTATCAATGCACTGCTACTGTCTAAGTGTCTCAATAGCACAGCATTCTTGATACAAGAGACATGCTGCTGAAGATTGTTTATTCAAATCACAGAAAGGAAGCTGCTGTAATGGAAAATACGCAGGACTGGTTTACCTCTTTAATGATAAAAAACCCATACAAAGAACGAGTGAAGACTAAGTAAGAAATAAGACATTATTAAGATCTTTGATACCACAATATTTCCTTTTCAATTAATGTAAATTCATTGTTTGCCTTTCAGACCTTTTCCAGCATTATCGGTCAAGGGGTCTGGTCACACTACACCTGGAATTGCTTCTTGGTTAAGATATGACCAAGGTTTTAAGCATAAATTAGCATCTAGACAAAACAAGAAATGGAACTATCCTATGGAAACACCAGTATCCATAGTGTCTGGCTGCTTAGTATGTAGTGAAATGCAGATTAATATGGTGGCCTTGCTACAAAAGAAGTTTTATGGCTTCCAGCTTTGACCAGCATATTCCTTCACGTTCAGCTGCTGCGTGGCTACCCATGGCTTTATTTTGATCATAACAAGTGAAACTGATTTATGCCATATGCAAATTTTAGCATAACCACAAAGCATAACCACTGCTCCTGCAGTGTGAGAAAGGGATAATAAGCCAGAAGAGCAAGGGATGAGTCTTGTGTTACTGTACAAATGTGCTAGACTAGTGGCCCTGATATAAAAGACCAAGATATTATTTTCACAAAAAGATATTAAGAGCAAAAAGCTACCTGTAGCTTTTTTTTTTTTTTTTTTTTACCGGATACCTCTCTATTTGTGCTAGCATCTTCCAGGCACTTTGAGGAAAGATAAAAGCATTAGAATTAGATTTTAATCTAAAAAAATTAAGTCAGGAAATTTAAGTCAAGCATTTATTAATGACTGTTACAACTTCAGTCCTCACATCAATCCAGAAAGAGTATCCATCGCTGTCCTGGTTAATTTAGACCAAACCCTGCTCAATTCCCATGCAGTGTTCGGCAAGGGAGGAGTAGAGGTGGGGAGGAGTAAACCCCACTGGCAGCAGCTAGGAAGTGTAAGGATCCATGCACAGGCTGACTCAACAGATATGGAAAAGTACAAATTATTCATGCTTAAAGGTTTTCCAATGGAGTTTATATCAGCAAAAATGTTGCTACTTAAGAAATTTAAAGTGGCAGCAGAGGCTTGCTTGTAGAGCTGACACATTTTGTATAGATTTTTATACTGCAACCACACCTGCAATGGCTGCCTGGTTATTCAAAGAGCATAATTTTGTCAGAATGAGACAGTAAATCTGGAAAAGTCAGTAGAACAAATCTCTCAGAGGCAAAAGGGACAGGCTTGGAAAAAACAAGACAGTTCTGATCGGGAATGGCAGTTTTCTCCGGGCCCTTGCAGCTAAATCATAATCAATATTTACTCCTTCCTATCCTCGTTTGTGTGCTAGGTAAAACCTTGCTTAATATCATGTTTTTCCCTTTGTGGCTCTACTGTGATTTTCATAATTATAATACACAGAATATTCAAATAGTACACCTCAATTTATGTGAGCTTTTGTTTGCAATAGTGTAGGGTATAATCTAATGTCTTCAGGGAAACTTCTGTTGAACATCATTACTGATGTTCAACTGCAGCTTACCAAAGTCCCTTACAAACACATGAAACAGGTCACTTTAGACATATTTTCTCCTCGCAACACCATTTATGAAATTCCTGTCATTTTCACTGTAATATACATACAGCACTTCTAAAATTCAAGTTCCACTAGCCAGAAAACTGCACATCTGATGACTGAATAAAAATTGCTGCAGCCTTAAGTGTCATATTATTTTTTTACATGATAACTCATTCCAAGTAATCTAAAGATTATGTGACAGAAAACATTTACTAGAATAGAGAAATTCAATTTTAAAATAACTTTTATTCTTAAGCATGGCAACAACAAAGAAGTTTTGGGAAGAAACAGCACAAAGAATTTAACTGGGCAGCAGTGGTGCAGGAAACAGATTAGGGAAGGAAGCAGTGATTACTTTTGGCAGCTTACATACTTGAGGTCGCACCTACAGGGGCTCATAACTTAGCAAGATGGGAAACAGAGAGACATTTGCTCTATTGTTGGCCTGTTCTTTAGCAATGTCACATTAATTCAAGTATTGCAATATGTACGTATAATAGCTATGCTGCTAAGGTTTACATACAAACAAGTTGTTTAGAGTTCCTTTTATGAACTGCAGTTTGCAACAGTTTTCAAGTCATCCATAAATTTTACTTCAGTCAAAATAAAAGATAGATGGCTTTAACACAGAAGAAATTAATTTTAAGACTAAATTTGATACAACTTGCTTCAATCATGTCAAAGTTACCAATTTAAAAGATCATGAATGAATTCTCAAAATCTTAAAAATACACAACCCTCCCTCCTCCACACTCCCTGCCCTCCCTTCACCCAAACCCACAAATTCAAGAAAGATGTTTACATAATCACCTCTTTCTACCTTGTTCTTCTCAAACATCTGCAGGCTCTTTCAAACATTTCCCTTTCAAAATTTACATAGACTCATAGAAAAATTCTCAATTGAAGGGACCTCAGGAGGTCTCTAGTCCAACCTTCTGCTTCAAAGCTGGGTTAGCTCTCAAATCAGACCAGCCTGCTCAGGGTTTTATCCAGTCAGGTCTTGAAAAACTCCAAGAACAGGACTGCACAACCACTCTGGGCAGCCTATTGCAATTTATCACTGTCCCACCCTGAAAAGGTTTTTCTTAATGTCCAGTTGTACTCTCTCTGGCTGGAATGAATAAATTCTCATTACAGTTGCCCATATAATGCTGTGGTTTAGATTTGTGACTGCAACTGTACTGATAAAACACTAATGTTTTGCTGAACAGTGCTTTGACAAAGTCAAAGCCTTCTCTCTTCCACTCAGCAAGTAGCCCAGGAGTGGGCAGAAGGCCTCCTCTTTACCTCCTTCCTTGGTAAAGAACTTTGCACTTGTCCTTGTTGAATTTACAAGGTTCCTGTTGACCTGCCCTCCCATCTTGCCTATGTCTGACTGGTAGTCCTCCCCTCAGGCACGTGAACAATTGCCTTTGAACACTTGTGGTCTGCAAGCACAGTAAGTGTGCACTCCATCATCTCCCGCTCCCAGTCTTTGCTAAAAGATGTTAGAAGTACAAGTCAGCTTTCAGAAAGTAGCATGAGCCACTAACTATTCATAATTAATGGATGGTCTGAGACTGACTACCCAACAAGTTTCTTATTTATCTTTCTTATGTCCATTCATGTAGAATACAAAAACCCATTAAATTTTAGGAATATCATCTTTCCCTCCCATTTTTTACCATCCTGCAGAAATGTATATGAAAGCTAGGTCCTTAGATTCTACTAGAGTTTGCTCACAAGTCATATACTAATTATAAACTGGCATTTTTTCTGGAAAAGGATAATGATGAAATGTCTAAATACCAGACATGGAAAAATCTTCTCAACCATAGAAGAGGAGAGCTTTATTTTCTTTTATGAAAAAGGAAGGAAAGAACACCATTTCACAATGGTAAACAGATTAGGAAATATCAGCTTCCCACCTGCAAATCAGAAGCCAAAAATCACAGAAGTGGAGAAGACATATCTTGACGATTTAATGGAGAAACATATGACTTTTAGGAGTCACTTACACATTACATATCTCATAGAAAACTGCACTATATAATTTCACCCAACTAATTCCTATCTAATCATTAATACAAACCTCTTTTCAAGGTAATCCGGTTCTGAGCTATGAAGATTTTATTGCATCTTAGTAAAAGCTGCAATAATACAGCACTGTAATAAACTGTTAGCTAGTAACAAGATACCATGGATATACAGGCTTACATGCAAACACAAAATAGCCAGATTCTGAAAAAAATGGCATACTTTTCCTGAACCAACAAAGTGTACAAGGCAAAGTTCAGACTAAAACACTGTAAAACACCACGTTTCACTGGCTCTGGGATAATGTTCAGCACCTGGCAGAATCAAGAAAACTACTTTTCCAAAAATTAAAATGTGAGTTGGATATTCAAAGGACTACAAGGATATTGTGAACCTGCTAGGAAATGAAAAGCATCTACAAAAGGAAAAAACATTCAATATTACCACGTGCAGAAATGAGAAGTTTGAGATATTTAGATATTACAAAACAATTAAAGCATAGCATTTGTAAGTGATAAATTACCACTTGCATGGTCTAAGCTGAAGTTACTGAACAACTAACCATGGTAATAGTGATATAGGTAGCAAGTATGACAAAATTAAAGACCTGTAAACAGATCCATCTGATTCACTACCTTAAGAGAAAAGAGGTCAAATCCTTTGCAATTATTTAGAATGTGAATAACATACACATGGAAAAAAAATGGAGAAAGAAAAATAGAGTATATTGTACCAACAGCCATATTAGATTTGATTAAGTTAAAGTTGGAAATCATGATAATATGATTATACAACTTTCAGGATTTAAGCTACTATTCCTGCATAACACTGTACTGTAGTTGAGTGTATGAATTCATTCAGTTACTACTAACTGCAGGTTTTGAATCACCTGTTTTCTCAAATTTAAAGAAACAAAACTCAAGGCCCTCATAACTTAGTATCTGTCTAAAACAGATTTTCCTTTGAAGTCCATGATTCTAATCTCTTTCTTATCCTAATAAATTTCTAAGCAAAAAAATGTAAGTAAAATTCATAAGTCAACAAGAACTTCAGTAACAATGCATGAAAAAATATTTCTGAATGCAATTTATATTAACATAAATACATACTCCAATTGAGCAGCCTTTTTTTTCAGTTGAATATTTTCTTCAATTTGAGCTTGACAAAGTTCCAGAAAAGTTCCTAATTCAGACGCTTTGATTTTTTCAGTCTGATGGGTTAAGATTTCACCATCAAGCAATTGTAAACTAGGAAGGACCTCCAACAAGGAAGACCTTAGGAAAAGAAAAATCACAATTAGTTCTTTGAAAAAATACTTATGCTAAAACACCTATTTTATTGATACAATATAACAATACAGAACATGAAGACAGTTCTCTAAATATTTGTATGTATTTGTCCTTATTTCATATGTTAACATATTAAGTAAGAATTTATACTTAACAATAAAATAAAGAATAAAACACAGGACATAGCAAGACTTCTTAATACTATGTTGGTATAAAGAGCACTGCTGAAATACTGGCACCAAGAAAACCGATGGCAGCAGACTCAAATCACTAGAGCTAGAATTTTTACCTATACAAACCTTAATGGGAAAATTTGACACACTTGTGCATAGGCACCTGTAATGCATTTGATTAGTAGGCAACATAGCAAACTAAGTCACAGCATTAAGATACAGTACTGATTTTGTTGACACATAAAAAAATTTAAACTTTAAAACTGCACAAAATACTAAACTTTGCCAAGTCTACTCCCTTTACCATTTGCATATACCAGATATACTGACATGCTCTTCCATATGCCTGACAGGAAAAAATATCTACTTTTGAAATACTGAATTCAGGTCAGTGAAAGGACTGAGAGCAAAGATGACATTTCCTTGCTATAGAAAGGACATCTGTGGCCACTGATGTAAGAAAAAATATGTACAAGAAACTTTCCTAACAAAAAAAAAAAAACAACAACAACAAAAAAAATTCATATGTATCATCAATGCGGTCTGGTTTATGTTACTGAGAGATGTAAGCTGGTACTGCAATCTTGTTTCACATATTTCTCGTACCAGACCAAATTTGTTGAAAGTTTGAAGACTGCAAAATTATTTAAAGCAATACATCAACACTCAATATTTTCATTAACTCAGTTTTAAGTAACATAAACTCTTGAAAGAATCCTAACTGTAGGCTGTAAATCCCCCTATTATTAACAAAGATAGTATTGTTTTCCAAATTTTGGAACTCCCTGACTATTCCCTAGTAGTAAAGGACTACTACTCAGCTCAGACAACATACACTAAGGTTAAAATCAAAGAAAGTTTCTATGACTGTGCTATAATATTCCAAATAAAAGAACAGAACATCAGTTTTTGCAAATAGAAAACTCCTTCTCTACTGCCCATTAATGAAGGCTAAGACCATCTGAAGTACACTTGGAATAAAGCTATGGGTTTAGATCAACAGTTCCTGAACACATAGAGAGAAATTACCAAAGCTGATGTTGAACAGCCATACATACACCAAAACAGTGACATATCAAAGTTGATCAATGATGGAAGTTTTGCGTCTTAGAGCAGTGGGATCTCAACACTCGTTTTTCCAGCTGGGTTTCTCCTGGTGAATGGCTGAGTCAATATTTCATTTAGTGAAAACTTCCTGGTGAATATTCTGTCACTTAAGAGGCTCTATTAATCACTACAGCATTGAAGCATATTCCCCTAGGAGCGCTCAGACTGATCCCAGGGTTTAATTTTTAGAAAGAGATTTCTTACTACTTCACTTTTGTTGGTGTTATCGCTGGCTGGACATGAAAGTACAAAACTGATTGGGAAATTTTACAACTAATTCCTTTGTTGGTATCAAGGGGTTATGTAAAGTTCACTGGAACATATTGTCTGAAGTTACAGTCAATGCTGTATTCAGCAAATCCATATTTCATAGTATTCCATACTTTAAATCCTTTAGACAAATGAATCTCTTGTCTAATCATAAAAGCTCTACTAGTTTAAGCAATCTGAAGTGTCAGTTCTCATAGTTAAACTGAAATTCAGAAAGCTTTTCTCTCCAGGTTACAAGTGAAATAACAGTTAGTTTTGTAAAATAGTGAGAATTCAAACAATGGAGATGGAAATTTAAAACATTCTCACAGTCACAGAATTTTATGAATGAAATTACCTGCAGGAACCATGGGAGTGCAAATAAGTCTGTTCATTAAAAAAATCAAACAAACCAATCAAGAATGTACTTACACAGCTATCTTTTAAACTACTCAAACACTTCTAACTAAAAGTTTGAAATAGTTGAGGTTTTTTGATTACTAATCATAAATTTGTACAAAAATCTTCAAATGGAAGATAAAAACGTAAGGGTGGTTTTGGTTTTTTAGGTTTCAATGTGGCCAGCAGGACTAGGGCAGTGATCATCCCCCTGTCCTGGCACTGGTGAGGCCACACCACAAGTACTATGCCTAATATGCAAAAAAAATTACACAAAAAACCCTATTCATGTACAATTTTACTCCTATGGTTTACAAACATATATAACTACTTATTTCAGGAATTATGGTAACTGCATATCATTTTGTATGTCAAGTTTCTTTTCAACCCTGTTCATTTTTTATATAGAGATCTATCAGTGTCTAGGACTAGCTCTTTGATTCTTCAGATCATTATTCCAGTACTATACACCACTGAAGGACAAATGACAGCATTACTCTTACATCTCTTTCATAATTATAAGAGCTATTAATTTTTGATGTAAAGAAATTTGAAGCATAAAAAAGGCTGATTTTCAACTACTAAGGAAAAATCAACCATTCATTCTGACCTTTTCTTCTTCTAACAGACACTACCCCTTCTCTAGCTATGTCCAATGTGAACCTGTCAGAGCAGTGAGACTGTTCAGACTATATGTGGAAGTGTTAGTACTATTTAACTAAGATACATGCAACAATTTGTTGCCTGATTTTGATTTTTTGATTTAGCAAATTAAGTTATTTTCCTTACCTCCAGTTCTTTTCTTGGAGAAGAGGATTTCCACTCAATGACAACTCCTTTAATTTATGACAGCCACTAAACCATGTAAGGACATCTTTAAGATCTGTAGTATAGTAGAAAGAAAGCTAAATATGTCTGAAGGCAGAACCATCTTATTTCCCATAAATTCTTACATGAAAGTAAAATATACCAACGTCATGAAGTCCTAAAAGCAAGACTGCTATCTATACATTTTAGTTTTAATTAATATCTATAAAACTGATGTTTGGAAAATATTTGTATATTTTCCATATAAATGTCTCTTATAAATACATGGGAACAGTCCCATTCAAATCAGTTTATAACTCAACTAAGAAGTTCTTATTAGAATGGGGTTTTTCTTTTTTTTTAACACAACTCACCTGACAAGTAGTTATTTTTGAGATCTAGCTTTTCCAAAAATACAAATGAATTTAAAGGCACAAGCTCAGTTAATCTAAGAACAAAACAGAAAAGATTTTTTAAAAAATTAAATAAAACAGCAGTTCATAAACAGAAAGGCAACAGAATCTTTTGCAGGTATGACAATTTACTTATTTACATAAGAAAATACCCATTTATCTATCCAAGCTGCTGGAACTAATTTCTTGAAATTTTAACTTGAAAGTATTTCTTAGTTTTCTCAGAACCTCAGTTTTTAATATTTTTTCATTAATGGTTTTTTATCTGATAAATATTTCATTCTGTTCCCTGCATTTAGTGCTGAAGATCTGAAGTCTTGTAAAATTTACACAACTCAGCTGGCTTTCCTTTAGGCTCCATAACTAGAATGGTACTAATAGAAGGTCCTGATTCTGGAGAAAAAAGAAAATCTGCTTGGCTTCTTTCCTCTTCCCTCATTTCTCATTGCTCAGACTTCTTATCAGGTTGTTTCTTTTCTCCAATCAGCACATCACTTCCTAGATCCTAAAACAAGCATAATTGTTGCCATAGATGTATTTTTCAACAGGTCAAGTATGCACTGTCCTGTAACATATTTTTAGTGTTTCCTCTATCTTACTGCTTCTGTCAGGTGCTGTCACATGGGTGCTGATTACTGAGACAGTTATGGAATCAGTTATGGAATTGCTCTTCTTGCATTATCAGAGCTTTTCTTGAGCAATAAAACAGAAAAGCAGTACTAAAGACAGAACAAAATTCTTGTTTGCAGTACTGAAGACTAAATGTAAAGAAACTGAGCTGACATTCGTCTATACAAAGGGATTGGGACTGTAAGATGTGTGTTATTGCTATTACTTAAGGATTAAGACTCAGTGTTGTTCATGTTTCTTCGTTACAAACTTGCAATGACGCAAGAATGAATGTTGAATGATTCATTCAGCTTCCAGGCTACTGCTAAATATTAGCTTTCAGATTAAAGTTTATCTTGGTTTACATTAAATATGAAAGAGGTAAGAAAAGATAAGAATCAAGATGCAAAGAATCACAATTATCAACTAAAACTAGAATGTTTATGTATAAGCACATACTACATCAACTATATCTTTTTTAAAGAAATACATGTTTAGGTAACATTTCATCCCTGTAAGGGCAAGACCCTAGCATAACAAGAGAATGGTTACAGAAATGGCACAATATGTGGTTAGTTTGTGACTGCTAATTTTCACAGAAAGTACTATTTTCTGAAGGGTGTAGTGCCTTTGAAAGGTATAAATCAGAATTCTTTTTGTCAGAAATATGACCCTACAAAAAAAAGAAATGTACTCAAAATTGTTCAGAGGTAAAAATGGTGCTTTGTTGCTGAAATGTGTGACTATGTTGTGTTTCCAGCACAGGTTTACAGTTGAAAGGCAGAATTTTACCCTGGTACACTAATTATGGACTAAATGTTGGTCGTAGATTATTTAATCTTATTGAAAATAGAACCAGATTCAAAACAGAAAAGAAATCATTTCCACATTCAGTTGACAAGTATTTCTATACAAGAATATAACATTTTAAGAGTAAATTCAGAGAAACAGATATAAAGACAACTGTGTGTGTGCCACTATACTTCCATTTCTTTCTCAAGCTACATTGTAAAGTTGTCCTGGTTCTAATTCTACTTAGTTCTATTACCTTCCTGCCATGGAAGTTTTCCATGGAATCAAATAATTATGAATAAGTATTGACTCTAAAAAGCATTAAGCCTTATATGCAGATTTCCATATAGTACCACAAATTTCAGCATTTTAGTTTCTTATCATCAGCCAATAGTAATTAAATATATTTAATATTTATAGTAAATATCATCATAGATATTACTGGCTAACAGTATGGCCGCAAAAACTGAAAATCCATGACTATAGATTCATATATTCAGAAATATCTAGGAAAACAAATGTCATATTTTGCATAAAGGACAAGAGATAATGCAGGGTTTTTATTTATAATGAGTTCTCTGGATCTTTATCAGTATATGCTGTGGTGAATTAGAAATTGTCTAGTGGACTGTCCTTGCCTGCCGTTGGCATTATGAGAGTTAAAACGTTTCTCTGTCATTCTATAGCTTTCCCTTTACCGACATTCTTTGTTAATTTTTTTCCTAAGAAAATTCAAACCAGAAAGACAAAGGACATTACTGAAAACTTAATACTACTTGACCTTGTCACATTAGCCCTGGGCATAAGAGAGATATAAATTACAAAGAAGACACAAAAGTAAAAGATATTCACAAAAAAGCAAGCTATAGCTTCCTTTTTCTGCTCCCATTTAAGGCTCTAGCAGAACAGGTCAGAGATAGAGTTTATGTCATTTATGTGGCTATGTCAGAAAGCAAGATTTAAGAAGGGTTGAAAGTATGCATCAGAGAAAATAAAGATTGTGCTTCTGAACATGAATAGCAGTTACTGCTCAAGATGGTCTAAATCCTACTGTGCAACTGCTTTTCCCCAGAAAATTTATCATTGATGTTAATAAGCAGTTAGCATGAAGCAGGGCAAAATAACTAAAATAAATTCATCATAATCTAGATCTATAAGTAAAGCCTACATTTCTTTTTCATTCCTTAAATTCAAGACAGTTTATTTTGCAATAATCGCCATATTTATGAGCAGCAAATACACAGAATATATGAAATCTGTCAGGTACCCACTTCACTTCTTGAATACTCTAGTAGGCAGTACTTCAAGTACATTACCCCTGATGCCACATACTTATAGGTAAGTTTATCACCAGCAAAGAATTACTGAAAATTATAAAAAAAAAAAATCCAGAATTGTAAGGATAGGATGGAGAAAACCACTATACATCAGTATAGCTTTTTTCATGACTGACTTATTTCAACATCCAATGACATTTAGATTTATCATAATAATTCTGGAAAAGTGGTCAAATTCTCAAAACATCCTGGCTCACAATAAGCTTAACTCTCATATCTGAGAAATTCAGTTAAAAACACAGATACCATATATATTTAAGTAGAGAGAACAATGCATGCTAAGAAAGAACAGAACCAACTTTTTAGCATTTCTAATATAAACCCTTTATGAATAGTATGCATCTAGATGCAAAAACATGAGAGCAACCTGTCCACAGCAAATCTGATTCTGGCCAAACCAATTTCCCAAAACAAAAAGGAACTTTTGCAGGTGACTGCATTTTTTAAAATATTTTTTTTTTTTATCTATCTCACTTAGGTTATCTTAGTGAAAAGCAAGAGATAGCAAAATAAGAACTTTGTCATACTAATACCATATTAAAACAGAAAGTGTTAGGAGGGATTTTGTCTATTTTGAAGTTTAAAAAAAAATGGCTACCTGAACAGCACATTGATTTAGTGTCTCACTGTAAAGCTTTTAAATTAAAAAGACATTAACAAGCAAGTTACATAATTAAATGGGATTACACATAAATATAAATGCCACATGAACTCTTAACATATATTAAAAATTTATTAATTTTACACAAGGACAAGGTTCTTCTCTCCTACACCTAAATCTTTATCCACAACAGAAGAAAGAAGAAAATGTCCCTTTTTAAAACTAACTTAACAGTTGTGTCCTCAGCTGCTATAAAACAGAGCACGGATCTTCATAGTCCCAATTCTGCAGTAACCAAGTCAAGAGGATATTCATCATTGTCTTTTCCAATTGCACATTGATCAAGAATATGCTTTGTATGTGAAAGCCACAATAAAACACTTAATAAAAGCAGCAGTGAAATAGCTGTCATTTTTATAGTTGAAAAAGTTAATCACTACCTGTTTTAATTCCTTGTTACACTGTAGGTTTAAAACAATTTAAAACAATTTTTGGAGTTTTATCTTTGACAATTTCTGGTTTATGACGCATACAAAGCATCTCAGGAATAAAAATGTCCTGTAAATTAGTGTAAGAATTTTCTTTTCACAGTACTTCACTTTCAGAAAGAATACAGATTCATAGCATTATCATTATATTGGCTTCCTGCAATCAGTAAAAAGGAAATGGCACTCAGTGCACACTTGGAAAAAATTCACAAAATTGCACTGGCTGTAGGATAGAAGTAAAGAAACAGCTTTTCTTTCAACAGCTTACTCCATTACATTCACTGTTTCTATAGAACATCGAGTTACTTATGCTATAGCACACACATATGGAGCTGCTTATAAGTGTACATAAAGTGAGTGTAACAGAGCAGGCTACTGAAATGCCAGGAATTTTGAGGCTTTTAATATGACTTTAAGGCTATCTTGTCTTGTTTGTCACAAAGACTTGACATAAGCTATAGATACATCACGGAAATAAGGGGAACTGTTTGGGGGGAAGATGTATATTTATTTTCAGCACATCCAGTGTGTTGATGCAAAAATATGTGCTTTCTCACAGCCCAGCAAAAGAAACTCAGCAGACCAAACGCTGCATCTCAGCTTGGCTACTGCAAAACCAGAGCAAGCACTACAACAGACATTAAAAACCATAAGATGATGGGATAGGCAAGTGACTTAAGGTTCGTCTACATGGCCAGTCTAGCAGAACCTAAATCCAGAGGCTGCATTCAAGCTATCCCTGAGACTATGCTCCCAAGTCCCTAGCAAGCAAATGAGATCTTCAAGGAGTCTTGCGAACGAACACTTTATTACACACAGGATAGCTACACTGGAGGAAGAAGAGAATATAAAGCCACATTATTGTGTGTTCCACAAAAAAAGCTAAACAGGACAAGGAAAAAAATTAGTAAAGAACATGAATTAAATCAAGCAGTGTGCCTCAAAATCTAATGCTTAACAAATAACACTCTTGTTTAATCACAAGCAGGAAGCACTTTCTCCAAACTCCAGAAGAATTAATAAGGGAACAAAAAATCCCAAACCCTAGAAACCTGGGCAGGAAGTTGAAGATTAGATTCTGTAGGTATTTTATTTATATCCAAGAGTCTTCATGAATAGTACTTCACTAGAGACGATATGAAAACAATCTGAAAAGTTATATAAAAATATAGGTTGTATATACTTAAATAATATTCATTTTCCATGAAGGACATTGCTTATAATAACAGGACTCAGCCTTACACATCCTTTTTCCCACAGGCTCCCAGACACAATTGGCTCTACTGAAGTAAATGCCACATAGGATGGGATTCTTCTGTTCAGACGTGGACAACGACACATGAGATGGTCATTTTGATTTTTTTACTAGTCAATGAAGATGAACAGGCATTTGTAGGCTATGATTAGTCTCAAAGCAAACAGCTAAAAATGGCAGATGAATCACCCTCTAAAAACATATCTACACTAAAAGGAGAGTAAATGAATTTGTTCAGAGCGTATTTCTATATATGGTAGGTAGTATTCTGTTTATTTAGCTGAGATCAGTCTTATTCAGAACAAAATGATCACAGTATAGGAAAATAATGGATATCAATTTAAAATCAATTTTCCTACTAACATACTGCAAATTCTAATAAATGTTCCATATCTTTTTTAGCAGAATTTAAATTGAGAAAAAGGGGGGTGGGGAAAATAAAGATTTTTAATCCAGGATATCTGGTCATTCTATGTCTAAAAATGTATAGATTAGCTTAGGAAACAATCAGAAAACTAATGACAGAGTACTTGAGCGCATGACCCAGTTTTATGCTGCTTATCTTGATTCTTCTTTATACCTTTTAAACAGAACCATAAAAGCGAAAAAACTAAAGCAAATATACTTGTTTCGGAGGGTATTAACATATGTATGTAAAATAAAAAACATTCTTATTTGTCCTTTCTAACTCTAGTACCTGCATTTAACTTAGCCTTCAAAGTCTGTTTTGAATAAGCTAGCTGTGAAATATGAAGTTTGACAGACATATGCTAGAAACAATTGCTAAAGAAAGAAAAAATCCACTATGGTTTTAATAATGCCACAATGCTCAAGCATTATTGTCACATAACATCTAAAAGAAAAAAATTAATTTACATAGTTAATGCTGTTTCAAATTTTTTTAGCTAGAGGTAGCCAATGTAATTACATGTCAACCACATATTTTTATTTTTAAAGAATATCCCAAAAAGATAATGAGATTTCAACCATACTGGGAATTACACTTTTCAGACAAGTGTTATGTTAATAAATTCCTCTGGATTAGTTCTGTAAGTGGAAGAATGTTTCTTACTTACCTATTTTGAGACAGCAAAAGGATCTGCAATAGAGGCAACCAATACAAAGAAAGCATTCTCATAGTAGAAATGCTGTTGTCATCCAAATATAGTTCTCTTAGGAGAACATGATTTTCCAGTCTTGGAAGCTAAATATAAAAGAGATGGTTATTTAAGATTCATATAAATTAGAGAAGCAACAATGGAATGCTTACCAGATGCTTTTCTTAAATCATTACTAAATACAAGCCAAATTCACGTTTTGGATATATGTATCATTTCTTTATTATATATGTACCAGTTGTCACACATAATCTCTACATATCAGGTAGTAAATAATTTTTAATGTCTCCTATCACACCTGAATAGTCAATATAAATAATTAAAGAAAAAGAAAGGTCAAGAGCCCGAGAGTCATAGTCTTACTATTTTATTCATGCTGTTATTTGCTACTTATTGATAATGCTTTTCATCTCTTGAATTCGTAAGAGAATAATTGTCAGTAAATAGGATTAAGCATACAGTTAGCAAACAAATTTCCTATTTTAAATGCTGCAGCACAAATTTCAAGTTTTGGAGAATCAACATACACCAAATAAGCATGATTATCATTAGGGTGATAATAATTATATTATCATTACATACAAGTAACGGTAAGAAGTAATTACTTATATGTAATGACACTTATATCATTATTACCAGCCTGATACAATTATCTTACTATTATAACATTACCTATAAGTAATAATAATCTTTTGTTACATTTTAAACAAAATTAGGATCATATAATACAAACTGAAGACTAGATGCTATAAGTGAAGGAGAAACCATAATCACTGAGAGTCCAATTTTTCAAGGACTTAGGAGTAAGAAAATAATTAACTGCTAGCCATTTGTATTTTTGAAAAATCTCCCTCTGATAAGGGAAAAAGAAAATCTTACCTAAGAGCATGAAACATCCCACACCAATCAAAGAGCACATGCTCAGAATGCTGAAAAATATGACTGTTAGCCAAGATGTATGCACAACAGCCACTAAATTTAAAGCTTTTACCTCCTGGAGATTATTGCCTTGCAATTTCAGAACTTGAAGTAGGCCACAATTCTCAATGCCTTCAACTTGCGTGAGATGATTGAAAGAGCAGTCTAGGTGAATGAGAGTAGGTGCCTCACAAAGACCTTTTGTGCTGATTAACTGATTATGGTCCACAATTAATTGTTGAAGATTTTTCAGTGACTCCAGACCACCTGAAAATTCAAGATTTAAGACACAAGGAAATAAAAACCTCTGGTCTTTCAAGTACTAAGAAAACTCTGAATTTTCTGTATCTTATCTGGAATAACAATTAGTATTAGTTCTGTATAAGGTTTAAAAAGAATTATTGTATTTTGACTCTATCACATATACAGTGCATATGGTCTAAAAATTTTCTGATCCTGTTAATCAAGCAGTAAAAACATTTTATAATCTCTTTGGTACTTCTGTTGAAAGAGAACATTCTTTTAGTAACAAACTGTACTTACTATGCTTTAACCACTTTACAACTGCTCTGAACTCTGTGAAATGCTAATAGCTCTCTTAAAATCATCCATCAGAATGAAAACACTGTTTAAAAATTAATTTTTATTATTTAAAGGTTTTTTTGTTAAGGTATCAGCAAGGTTAGAAAAAACTGTGTTAAAACTTAGGCCAGTACCACCGTTGCGATTTAAATTAGTCTTGCTTAAGGAATTACGTCAAAATATTTTTAATGAAGGGATTTATGAAGAAAACTTAGTGCCTTTAAGAATAAAACGGTACTACTATAGCCATTCCACTCTCAACAAATTTACTCCTGCCATATAAAGAGCATGCAATCTCTACACACAAAAAAAAATGCAAAGGAATTCCCATCAGCATCTGTTTCTTTCACAGAATGTTACCCAAATCATCCTCTTACAACAGCAAAAATTACATTGTCCTCCCATGGTCTTACACACGCAATGGCACTGATGCATCTAACTTGCTACAGGTCCAAGCAGCTTTTCTATATCACTGTAGTGAAAAAACTCCTTTGAAGGGATACCCTTTACAAAACATATCTAAAATAAGGAATTTCTGATTTTACTTCTCTTTCATGTATTCTTAGATAATTTAGGATTATTAGTTAATTTAGGATTATTTGAGGGAACACCTTGTCTCATCTTTATCTCACCCAAAATTTCACAAATTCCCCTAAGGAAGCTGGCTGAGCTTTATAGTAGTGAATCTTTTTGTAACTGTCCTCTGAAAACAAACTAGCTTATGAAACCAGAGATCAATTGGCACCAGAGTACTGAGAATATAGAAGAGAACTTAAAAATGAAAACAAATGATAAGGAGAAAACCAAAGCAAACAATTAAACACCAAAACTAGCAGTACTTTTAAAAAAATCCCCAGCACAGGCTTTCGAATAATTCTAATTTAAAAATGGAAAGCACCTAGTGAAAAGAATGCAGTTGTCTGACATTAGAGAGATATCATCTTAAATATAACACACATGTCCCATAAGGCACATGTTAGCATATTTAGCAAATAAATATACAAACGTTTAATTATTCTGAAAAATTTCAAACATGCCCCTGACATACTACCCTCACTGCAAGATCCTGGTCAATATTTTTCTTGTGCGCGCGGATAAAAATAAAAAAGGAACCAGCACCATCTAGTGGTTTCAAAAACACTTCCATGTTCTCATGTGTTGGCTCCCAAGACTTTCTCCTAAGACGAGCTCCACTTTTCAGTTACCAGCATAGCAGTACTGGAAATTTTTAAAAGCACTGTATGAGTCTGGAGTGAAACCGAGAGGAGAGACTGCACACGCAGTAAGAAAAGGCAAGGAGGTAATACAGAATCTGGAAATATCATATTCTTCATGCTGCACAAAGCACCTTTTTTACTCCTTCTCACCAGAATGTCATTCAGAACAGTCAAGGCTGCATACAACAAGATCACAATCTATTCTAGAATTATAAAATATAGTCCAACAGAAAATATACAAGAGAGAATAATGTAATACAAACAGATGGTATTTTACTGTTTCTTCTGCCCACATGCAAAATTAAATATAAGCATGAAAGTCCTCTTCACATTTCCAGAAGATATTGTCTGTTTTACATACGATGCAAAAAAAAAAAGTTATAACAGCTATGGGAAAAGCATTTTGTTGACAAATACATGTTTTCACCAAGATTCAAGGAGAACCTCTATATAAGTACTCTTAGCAATTTGCAAAGTGCAGCTGGAGCCTGCTAGCTAGGGACTCTCTCTCAGCTGTTCATGCAGTTCTGAAGTCAGTTCTGTGCATGACAAAGACAAATAACAACAGAGTGAAAGCTGACAGCAAACATACAGATGAAAAAAACCAAAATAAAAACCTCAGACAACAAAACCAAAACTGAAAAGGTGCCTGATGAAAAAATAAAATCCTCTTTGTGCTGTCTGAAGAAGAGTAGATCAAAAGCAGCATTTATGACCATCCATGGTTATGCATTGCTATTCTTTGAGTTGCCAGGAATTTAGCCAGCATTCTATGGGAATATAGACACCCTAAAGAAGCATATTCAAAGACTTGAGTCAAAATGCTACTTTTTGTGCATGAAAAATTTTAAACGAAGCATTCATCCTCAAAATACAAACATATGCACTGAACGGTGTGTTACTGTCACAATTACTTAGTTTGTGATCATGTATTCTTAAGGGAAAAAGCATAATTGAGACTATTTCACTTACTGCTATTTTTAAGGGGGTTTTGGCAACTCTAATTTTTACCCTACTGATCCTGTATTTCAATAAAAGAAGAAAAGAATAAAAAGAGAAATCATAGTATGCCAGAAATTTCTTACAATAAGTCTTTAACACTTAAATATTACAAACATAAATAAGCTTTCCTACATAGTCCTGGGGCTTCCAAAATTGCTAAGGGACATCCTGCAACATTTACCGATGGGAGGGATATACTAACTTTTTATAACCCACAAATCCATTTTTATGTATTCTGTGCAACTACTCACAACCAATATGTCATGATATGAAATAAATCCTGTATTATGCATCTGTTTTAACCAAACATGCTCAAAGAAAATCTGGAGAGGAAAAAAACCACATTTGAAGATGATTTTTGTGAACATTTATTTGCCTACTTAAACTCATTAGAGACTCAGTAACTGTAGCAGTGCACTGCACAAAAGAGAAACTACCAGAGGATTTTACTCCACTTGGTCAGTACAAAATTACCACACTGCACACAGCTGCCACATTCTTAAATGTCATCCACTAATACAATGTCATTCTTACAGCAATCTTGAAGACATTTTTACCAAATGAGATCAATCTGAATAAGAATCTTATCAAGCATTATTTTCCACAACAAGACAGATGAAACTTTTTAACCATTTTATTTTACTATTCCTCATCAGGGTGCTTAATATGCTTTTACAGGAAACATTGATTTCCCAGCACTTTTATTCTCAGCTATCAAAAAGTTTCCTCATGAGTACTAACATTTGCACACATTAGCAAAAAATATTGATAATATCAACATCAAAGTCTCTACACCTACAGATGTTTTTTTAAGCTTTCCCATTTTCTGTTTGCTACAGCCTTGCTGTTTATCACGGAACTGCATTGTCCATGTTCACAGTGTAATTTAATAGTCTTATTTAACAGTGGAAACTATTTCTTATATGCAAGTCTTATGTGAATGTGTTTCGTCTATGAGCTTAATAATGGTTTTTAATTATTTTCCTATTGTCCAGCAGACTCAAGACAGACAACACAACTACTTACTGTGTCAGTCAGGAACACACTGGAATTCTCTGCCGTTGCACAGCTAGGCTTTGCTTTCATTATGTCTGTAGATATGCTGAACTCAGGCTACTCACATATTCCAGCTGACTTAGTGCAGATAATATTAGTGGCCCTTCAAGAAAGATTTTAATTCTCTTTGGCTGACAATAGTTACATGACTTGCTAGATGGAATACATGGCAGTAGCTAAGCCATGCCTTAAGATGCAGGTTTTTTCTAAGTCTGTCTCCTTGGGCTTAGCAGCCAACTGGCTCTAAACCAAGGGGTGTATTATTCTGAATATAAACTGCATAAATATTGTTAGACAAATTGGAATAATTTTCTTACCAATTCGAGTGATTCTATTGTAGGAAAGTTCAAGATTTTGGAGATTTTTGCATCCATCTAAGCCACAAACTGATGAAAGATGATTCTTATTCAGAATGAGAATACAGAGATTTTCCAGATTTGCACAGTCAATTACCTGAATATTGTTCTCCTGCAATAAAAGAAAATGAAAATATTAAATAGCATCTGAAGTGAAATAGCAGAAATAAGTAAAAATATGTCAGACTGCCTTCATTTCTTATTTTTATCCTTAGCTCAGAGTAAGGGCATCTCTATTTTTCAATTAGGAAAAAAAATTATGTGTCCTAGAATCAACCTTTTGTGTCCTTCTGAAATAGAACAAGAATATATCTTAAACTCCATTCTGGCTCTGAAAATGCCCAAAGTTGAGACAAAAAAAGAGTAAAAAGAAGTTAAGAACAAAGTAGCCTCTTTCCTATATGCTTTCCTACCTCCCCAAACCCTGGGAGAGTGAACTAAAAACTGCATAGAAACATTGTATTTACTAGATGTTAATGAAGACAGCTGTAATTTTGCTGGAATCCTAGTTACAAATAGAAAAAGTCTGCATTTAGAGGTACCTTGGTCACAAACATTAACTGTTCTAAGATAATATTCTTCCACCAATGGATCCTGCTTTTTTAACGTCCCCTTCCCAGTCCATTTTAACAATGCTTCCTCAGATTTCTCTTTCACTATTTGCTGTGCTTGGTCTTTTCTTCTTGAAAATGGTGTAGTTAAAACACATGAAATTAAAAATGTGGACAAAGCTGTTTCACGTGAATTGCCAAGTTGTGGAACAAAGATGTGTTGCAGAGTTTTCTTTAATCATTAAACAGGGCCATATAAGACACTGCGCAGTAGCGAATACCTAAACATTAGGCCTCAAGTGTAACTCACTGTACTATTCCTTGAGCATATGTGTTACTAATTTTAATTAATATTCAAGGTGTATGTTGCAAAGGGCTCTTCCTTCTACCTATTCTTGCTCAAGTTGAGCACCTGCTATGATGAACAGCATCTGCCCCCTGATCAATCAGACACGGAGGTAACAAAGATCTATCACTGTGTCATACTAATGCTAATCTTAGACTGGTATTTTCTTAGTACATGTTGAATCATTTGCAGCATGCTGTTTTTTGTTATTTGCACTGTAAATCTACTGGTATAACTTTGTTCACATTTGGGAGTATTTCATTGCTATTCCTATGCTCTTAAGGCTAAAAGTTATATATCCAGTTGGAAACAACTACATAATCAACTAAGCAGCAAACCTGGAAGTTCTTCCCATGTTAAAACAAAGAATCAAATATGCTTGGTACCTCCACATTGATATACTTCAGGTCTTTGCAGCCACTTAGTCCTTCCAGTGCAACCAGTCCACAGCGCCTCAGAGTCAAAACTTGAAGATTTGTACACTCAGATAAAGTTGAGAGGCTACAAGCTGGCAAATCTTCGAGTGTAAGTGTTGTGACCTACATGCATTTATTGATAAATAAAACTAGTGTTTTTATATGGAACATTCATTGTCATATTATGATAATTTTCTTTAAGATGAAAAAGAGAACAAAACTACAATCTAATAATGCTTTAGAAAATGTGAGCAAATAACGGTAACCTTTTCGTATAAAAAAGAGTGGCAATGATAGGTTTGATCTGTTAAATGGGAGAAGCTAGCATGAAAACAATAGTCACAGTATCATAAATAATGAGTGTAGAACAGACAAAAATAGTTCAGACTAGAAGTGTGTATTGCCTAGTATGTTATCTCAGAATGGATACCAAGATGAGAGCACAGAGAAAGCATACAGTGATAAGTTAGTAAGTGGTAAAAAATAATAGTCCTGGCAACCAGGAGATGTCCTTTTTGGCAAAAGACTATCTAGAAGGAGATCAGTAATGTCTTGCTTCTAGAAGAGACTATTCCTCTCAAAACTCTGAAGGGGCTAATTGAGCAGGAGCTGAAATGTGGGCCTTTATACAAAGGCAAAACCTTGGTAATTTAGCAGAAAGTAAGAGCTCTTGCCTTTTAAAGGGTTAATATTATCAATTGTCTGAAGACTAATACCACACCAGTCCAGTCCACAACACTCACAGGAATTCAAAAGTCATTGTAATTGCCCTTATTCTGCACCTGGCCATAGGAACTCTCACGAGATCTATATTCTGCTCAACAATAATCTGCTTCTCTTCCAAAACAGCATTCTGCCAACATACCAAATTAGGAAAAAAAAAAAAAGTTATAGTATGTCTTCCCATTTCATTCTCAAACTTTCATATAGTTACCTGCTGCAAGGCACTCCAAGGGCCACTATGAATTATCTTTTCTGTACTTAGTGGAGGCATCTTGCTAACTGAACTTTTCCTTAGGCGTTTTCTTACAGTTACTTGCTTTCTTTGGTTTTTTTCATATATTTTAGACCAAGATTTATACGTGTTCATCCAGTTTATTCTCTTATTTTCAATATCATCAGGAAAAATCAGTTTATTAGAAGAATCTGCTACATCTTGACTACTGTCCCAGGTGTCTCTGACTTCTTCATTAGCATTTTCCTTTAGAAATAAAGTTTTCTTCATTGTTTCATACTCAGAAAAATTATCTTTAACTTCTCTATTACTAGTATTTGGCTGGGTACTTGGTGGACTGCTGCATATGCAGTTTGCCTTATTTTCTACCATGTCATTACCACCAAAGTCAAGAGATTCATCCCTTGAAATATGACCATTTGGAGCTTTACCAAGATAACTAGTTTGTGAGTAATTTTCTTCTACTTGTGTTACTGAATTCATGTGTAAGTTCTCATTAGTCACTTGAGAAGAGTGTTCCTTCTCAGAGCCTAGCACACTTGGTGTCAAATTTCTTCCTGCTGGAATCATACAATTATTTGTTTCATCCATCATTTCAGCATGTTTTTCTTTTTGTTCCTCTATTTGTTTATTTATTTCCTCCTTCTCTTCTCTTATTACTTTCATGTTTTCTGTCTTATTATCCTTTTTTATGTTTTCTATGTTATTTTCTACATTTTCACTCATCACAGCATTTGCTCTGTTTTGTTCCAATTTTATTTGTTCTTCTCTTCTTATTTGCAGTTGTTTTCCTCTTTCCAATCTCAGGCTTTCTTTCTTTTTCTCATATTCCTCATGCCTCCTCACCTGTTTCAGATATTCTTGTCTTTCAAGTTCTTCTCGTCTCTTTCTTTCCTCTTCTCTCTTTAACCTATTTTCCTCCATTTGCCTCTTCAGTTTTTCCTCTCTTTCTTTCATTTCTCTCTCTAGTTCCTCTAGTATTTTCTGCTTCTTTCTCATTTCATATTTCCATTGTTTTAAAATGGGAGCATATTTTTTACGGACTAAAAATGCTCTAAATCTAGCTTGGATTTTCACAGCTGCTATAGTCTGTTTTTCAGCCAGTTGTCGTCTTTCTTTTTCTTTCTGTTCTTCCAAGGCCTTTTTCTCCTCTTCTTTTTGCAACTGCAGCTTCATGATCCATTCCTAAGTCAAAACAATTAGGATAGACTTCAACCACTTTTAAAATGGGACAGGTATTGGCACATATTTATCATTAATGAACAGAAGCTAGTATATTAACCGTTCCATGAAGACCTTTGTTCTCAAATATATGACAGTAACCTCACAGTCTTTTGACAAAAGCTCATTGTACAACCTTACCTCATGTTCTCTCATTTTGTCTCTCCAAGCTTTCTCTTCCTTCTGTAATTCATCTTCTATTGCAGCCTGGCGTTTCTGCACAACAAATTAACTATGAATATTGTACAAAACCTAGAACAACACAAAACACCCCCTCTTCAATCTCACCCATCCTCTTGACTTTCCAAAAATCCAATTTTGTGAATACCTGAATTTAAATGAGAAACTGAGCTGTGGGTGGATCAAAATAAACAATGGGACACTTGCATCAGTAAATGCAGATTTGGTCATGTACTGAGAGATGCATACCTTCAGAAAGTCAGCATCTTGGTACTGACCGAAACAGCTGCCACCTTCCTCTCCAAGATCTATACTACTATTGAAGATGAAAACTAGTTACAAACTATTCAAAGTACGGGCAGAAAACAGAAATCTATCTGAACAGTAGCATGAACAATCTCCCTTTAATTGCACTGGTATGTACTGATAATAGTAAAATCTTTCAAATGGGAATTTTGTCCAGTAAAGTTAAAGAAATTTTTCTGACTGAAATTGTTTCTCAATGGAAAATAAAAGTTCAAGTCTACTTTCTCACTATTTGCAAATAAATAGCATTTCCCTCCTTGCCCAACATAACCTCAAACAGAAAAAATGGCTCAATCACACCAAAAGTTAGCAGGCAGTAAGTAACTAAAAAACAGGCTGATCCAGAACCACACAACTCCTGGTGGAACCAAGACATACCAGCAAAATCAAATATGGAGGATACGAAGGAAGTAGTATAACAAATTATCACTTTCAGCTTGGAGCACAAAGTCTCCCCAGTGTCTAAGCACTGTTTTTCATGGGCATCCAGAGGCATGATGTTCAGACAACAGGAGACGAGGTATCTAGATCATTCTGCAATGGGGGAAGTTAGATTATATTTCTCACCTCAAAAAAAAGTGCTCCTGCAACAGCAGTATCAAAGTGCCTAAATGTGGCCATGCCCCTCTTTCTCTAGAGAAACATCCTACATGCAAAAATGACTTGTGACAGCAAAGAGCCAAGAAGGCCTATCAGTTCTGTGACTTTTTGAAAAGAGAGCTATAGCAGACAGTGAACTGGCCTTCAGAGATCAAAGGTCTTTTCATTTACTAAGCCCTTCCTTAGTATTGGTGACTTGAATTATCTTGCTGGTGCCAAGGTGCCCACTCCTCCAGAAAGCCACAAATTAGTTAACTGAAAATGTAGCGTTAATGCACCTCTCAAAACACACTTATTTAGGCTAAATAATAAAATTCTGTGGCCTCACAAGTATAATATCTGACAGTTACATTTCTTCATGTTCTTATACTCTTTTATCCTTCATTATGCACCACACACTACAGCAAAACATGACTAGATAGTCTGAGAGTGCAACCAGTCAATGTGTTGAGTCATGATCTGTTGTGGCAGAACTCAGTAGATGAAGCCTCAGTAAGTTTCCCAGATAAAAATAAGGAAAGGAAGTATTGTAATTTTTACCTAGATGAAGAACAGCGCCAACATTGCTGAACTGAATGATTTTGGTTTTGATTAACTCCATTAAGATTTTAACATTAAAATGTGAAATTGGGGTGGGAAGTCCAAACTAGCTAAGTATTTTCTATGGGGCACAGTGACCATTTTTCATTTGTGATTAATTTCAGCACAACTCTCATTTCTGGTACTTTGGCTGCTTTCATAATAAAAAAACCAAAAAGGCAAAGCTTAAAGAAAAATTTAACATTTCACATAGCAAATTCATTCACTATTGATTGAAGCAGTAAATACATAAAAACCAACGGATTATACTTAAATATGTTTTACAACTCACTGGTAACACAAGTAGACAGGTTTAGGACACTCATACAGTTTGAGATAGTAGTCTCTTTCACATTAGAGCTTGAATTCAGATAGTCTAGATGGGAACAGATTGGCTTCAATATCATTCATTACCTTATGAAAAAGATCTAACTTTATTCTTTCAGCCTCAAATTGCTCCAGATGCTGCACACTTCTTGCATGTTCCTCTTCATTCTGTTTTTCCCGTGATTCTCCCTCAGGTTTCCGCTTTTTCTTCTTCTCATCTTCACGCTCAAGTGCTGGTCTACACTTTTCTTCTACTTCACGACGGGCAAGGCTTATGCTCATTTCAAGACCAGCTAGTAATCAACCAAGCAAACATTTTATTTAATTTCCTAATAAGCACTGGGGAACATTAAACAGCCTTAAGGTATTCGACAAGAGAAGGATCCTACGATGATATATCCAGCAATATAGATCCCCAAGGAAATCAGAACTACAGCACAAGTCCTTTCCATCAGAGATGTCTTACTATGATTCTGCACACTTACTGACTCTGCAACTACTACGCTTATCCTAACAATGTATATTGCAGGATTACAGAGGATGTCTGCTGTGGCTGTAACTGGGGCTTTTAGCACTGAAATGCTCCAGCACAACTCATCCAAAGGTCATGACAAAGAAACATTTTCAGCCAATATGACTACCAAAAAAAAAAAAAAAAAGTTAAAAGATCAACTCAACCAAATGAATAATGTGCTTACTTACCTGTATGAAAGTGGTCATCAGTGACCACTTCATCACTGATGGACTGATTATAACCAGGTGTTTCAGCAATCTGCAAGTCTTCATTTTCAACTTCAAGAAGTACCTAACATAGTTTAAAATTGTTATTAAAAAACAAGAAACAAAATTTAAAAGCAGAACATTATAAAAATCTTCCAGAACAAGGATAAGCTTTTTATCATATGACAAGTACAACAATATGAAACTTACTACTGACTGGAATCCTTACACATTGAATAATGCAAACATATCGGTCAAAATATTGTTTTCCAGAGTAACAAATACTGCAGTATTTCTCAAAATACATAATATTTCTATGTGGTTTTAAAATATACTTAATATTTTGACTTGGAAAAATGAATGTTTTGCATTTGAGATTTATTTTACTTTCTGTGAAACCAAGCACTATACGCATTAATATTGTTATGCACACTGGGGAAGAACTAGTTACAGAGTAAATTTTTAAGAAGTCAATTCCAAAATAATACTATGGGCACAAGGATTGCTATATTTATTTCATTGTTCTTTACTGGCAAGTAATCTATTCCTGCTCATATATCATCTGTTCATCACATGCTTTGGGCATGTATTAATATTTGTAATGCAGCTGAAGTCACACGAAGTAATTGTGCTGTTTTAAACAATGGTCTTCTGAGAACGAAAAAATCATGTTTGCAAGAGTGCTCACTAATAAAAGCCAGGCAACAAATTAAAAGTGATTAAATTCAGTTCTATATTTTTCTAAGAACTTCAGAGACCTATTCAGTCAAATCCTATGAAAATATATAAGCACTCATGTTCATAACTCTTTATTTGTCTTTGAAAGGTACACAGATTACTATGTTTATATTTTCTATAAAATAATGAAATATATTAGGAGTATGATTAATAGTAGCACATCTTCCTGATCATCATAAAAAAATAAGATTAGAGAAGCTCAAAAGTGTTATCATAATATTAAGATAATATTATTCAAATAATCAGCAATAAAGGATTATTCAGTTTTGTTTAATTTTGTTGATTTTTGTGCTCAATATCTCAAGTACTGATACTGAGAATTTATTTCAAATTTGAAATCTTATAGACATGGTATATTACAGTTGATGTCCTAATTCTAAAGAATTGTATATAGAAACTCATCTTAATACTTTAGGGATGGTCTGACAGAAAGAAAACTGAAAACATTTATAGGTCTCCTTAGGAGGCCACCAAAGCAAGTGTAAATTATCTAGATTATTTAATAGAATTTTGTCCCCTATAAATATTGTATAAATAAAAAATACTTTTTCATTAAATTGTTCTGGATCTTCATTTGATTCAGAAGCATGGCAAGAAACGACTTCATAAATGTCACCTAAGGAAAAAATAAACATAACATTTAGTTCACAGAGAGAAAATCCCTTACCAGTGCTCAGTTTTGGTCTAGACTGGTTATCTACTCAATTTTTTTAGACTAAAATAAAGGAGTTTTTTCCTTTCTTTCTCCCCCAGTTTTACTTAAATATGTAGGGGAATCACTTATCTACATTAAAAGCAGAAAATACGTGTAACAGAAACACACACAATGATACTGTAAGAATACAGTAATAGCAAATATGAAAGAGAATTCCACATCATAGAACACAGCAGAACATCTTCTGTGCAGAAAAATTGTATCAGATAGGTCAAAAATCAAGAATTAACTATAAAAACAATGAAAAAGAGTAAGATTGCATTACAAAAAAAGAATAAAAAGGGATGTTCCTCAGATATCAAAATACTCAACTTCTTTTCACTAAGACCATTGCACTAATGGAACAGACAGTGCCAGTCTTTGGTATACAAACTATGAGCTTGGCTTCAGTCGTACAGCTGACAGGAGCATTTTTTTTTTTGCCAATTAAAGGTCATTTCATTCAATGCTAGCTTGGGCCTCTCTCAAGACAGACTTTAAACATATCCTATGGGAGTCAATTGCATCTGAACTCTGCATTTCAGCTCCTACTGACTTCATTTTAGATTTTCATGAAGAGTCTGGCTTGGGTCCTGTCTCAGAGAGTGATCTCAGAACTTGCCTTCTTTAGCATTAGATGAGTTTGTAGAAAAGTTTAATTTCTGCTCAGATGCTAATTCTAGAAGATAGTATTGCATGGTTTCATTCCTAGAGATTTTCAGCATGCATTCAGAAGCTGATGGAATAGGTTTCACTGCTTGCTTTACTTAAAAGTCTGCATTGTTTTACTAATGCTTGTTAGTCTAACTTCCACTGGTAATATGAGGTGTACAAACATTTTAACTGTGATTGCTGCTTACTTGTTGTACTTTGCTCATCTTCTAAGTCTTGCAGTATAAGCCTTTCAGCATCTTGATTGCTGCTCTTGATAAAGTTTAAATAGGAGAGAACTGATTCTGGTAAGTCACCTGAAATCTAGAAAAACACAGCCTTTGACATATATTCTACATTTTCATCTCACAGGCTTGAAAAGAGGTAAATACTTGACATATAAGACTAAAGACTCGTTTTGGCCTCACCTGTAAAGCATTGATGGAGATTCAGTTGCAATTTCCACCAAAATTTTTCCAAATTCCGACACTCTTCTCATTGTCTTACCACCCGCTGAACAATTAATAATTCTAATTTTAATTACATTCTAATCAAATTTTAGAAATGCATCTTGCACTATCTCCAGAAACACATTTCAATAAATTATTGTGTTTATAACTGTGTTGGACCAAGAAATTAAAGAAGGATAAGACAAAAATTAGAAAATACCTGTGATGCACAGCACCTTTTTCTTTAAAATGTTTAGACTCCTTACAAAATAAATCAATTTTAAATTTACTAATGTTTAAAGTATGCATGTAGAACCAATGCTTCAATTTTCTTTATTACATATAAACTTTCTATTCAAAAGACTGTCTTTAAAGTCAAGATTTTGGGAAAACGATCTGCCTTCTCTCAGATATGCAAATTGTGGTAGACATTGCTGACCTTCAGGATGTGAGTGCATACACACTTATCAGTGATGCCTTTGTCTATGTCATATCAAACATGACTTATGGTCACACATGATCAGTATTATCTACCCTAATGTCCTACAAACCAATCCTTTTCCTATGAGTCTGAAAGATTAAAATGGCAGAAAAGGACCCAAATAACTGATTTTATTTTGGAGGAAAACTGCTCCCCAAAATAAGAAGTCATCCAAGAAAGAGGACTAGAAGCACCTATTTATCTGGAAATCTTATAAGGAATCTTACAAGTCAGTCTCTTGTAAGATTTAAATACAGATTTCAGTGAAGAATCATCGGCTTATTCATCCAGATTTAATCTACCTCATCAAATCTTCTAGCTTCAGAGGATTCTAAAACAAAATCTCCAGGTTCTCAAACAAAATCTCAATCTTCTCAAGCAGCATGCTGATAGTCACCCTCTCTTACTGTCTTTCACCACTGAAGGTTACATTTTTCATGAAGCAACTGCCAAGACTACTTCTCAGAATGGGAAAACGTTCACTCATCAAATGGGCTTTCCAATGCCCACACTACTTTCAAGGAGAAACAGAAGCACTTTTAGCTCACTGAATACTTACTGTCTCACTGTCACTCAAGGGTTCATCTGATACCTCTGTGTCAGGATCATCTGTTTCAAATGAAGAAACACTGATTCTGCCTAATTCGATTTCTATTTCTTTTTCAATTCCTTCAATATCTTCTGACATTCTACTTCCCACAGTGTCTTATCTGTTTTGAAAGACACACAAAAAACCAAAAACCTTTCAACACAGCATGAACCAAAATAAAAAGAGTCCTCATTAACTTAAGTTCATTCAGACGTATTTATTGAACAGTTGGCTTAAAACATGAAAACCTCATTCCGTACCAACGAGCAAAAAATAAGAAAAACATTACTTTGTGATAAGAGAATCCCCCTCAGGATATCCCTTAAAGTTTTGCAAATGTTACCAAATTTCAATATTTAAAACCTCCACCTGCCCTATACTCCCTCACAAGGAACTTTTTTCCAGCCGTAATAGCTACAAAGGGGAAAAAAAACCCCAAAACTTTGAACAATAAATAGATATTAACAATTACAAAGTAAGACTAAGAATACGGAAAGCACTCGATGAAGTTTTAATGATACAGAGAAAGCAGTGAGAAATGGTGTAACCCAGAGAAGCAAAAAACTTGTCAGCGCCTTCCCCCCCTCCTTTCTCAACCCGTTGCCCCCTCCAATGACGGGAATGGGAGGCAGCGAGCAGCTCCTCGCCGGCTCCTGCAGAACAGACCGGGCACACTGAGCGCATCTCTGCCGGGAAGGCGAGCAGCAGATCCCGGCTGAGAAGAAACTACATCTCCCGAAAGGCTCCGCGGCTGGAGGCAGCCCCGCCCACCGCCGCTTCCGGACAGGCCTGCGGCGCCGCGCCTTTGCATGCTGGGAGCTGTAGTCCATCGCTCAGAGTACCCGCAGTCCTTCGGTCCCCCCGTCTACTTCATGTACCCACTCACCGCTCGTTCAGTCAAGCTCCTCACCGAAGCTCCCGCCTTTCTGGCCGCCTCTGGACACCGGCCGCCCCTCCGCCCTGAAATTCCGCATCCGCCAACAGCGAACGGTCGGGAGGTCCGTGGGGAGGACGGGAGCTCCTCACCGCGCTGCAACACCGGGAGCGTCACCACGGCAACGGCAAACAGAGGCTCGGACGGACAGCGGGAGGAGCCAAACTTCGCTAGCAGCTGCCGTTTCGCGTTCCTCGGGCGTTAGGCGGCGCGTTGCAGCGTGAGACGGAGCGCATCGCAGCACCTTTTTTCGAGGTTCTGTTTGGGCTCTTTTTTAAATTGGGGCTTTGTGGTTTGGGGCTTTTTCAGGGTTTTTTGAGGGTATTTTTATTTTGGTTTGGGACTCTTTTTTGGTTTTGTTTTTGGTTTGTGTTTGGGGTTTTTCTTAAGTCATAAACTGGAATTTAGTGTTCACAATAAATTGCAAGAACCTTCAACATCATCTCTTCCCAACGCCTTGCCAAGGGCAAGGACACCTTCTACTAGACCGGGTTGCTCAGAGCCTCGTCCAACCTGGCCTTGAACACTTTCAAGGATGGGGCACCCACAGCTTCTCTGGGCAACCTGTTTTCAAACCCCACCACCCTTTCTGGTGTAAAGAATTTCCCCATAGCATCTAATCTAAATCTCCCATCTTCTAGTTTAAAACCTGTCCCCCTTGTCCTATCACTATCTGTCTGTGTAAAAGCTCCTCGCTGCTTATTAAAAGCTGGAGAAAATGTCCAGTTGGAGAATTAGAGACGCAATAGAATTCTGACTAGGAAAAGTGATACAGATCAGGCAGGGTGCAGATAATATCATTTTAGTGTGTTTATAGGGAACACATCTAACCCTGAATCTGATGAGGAATACCAAGACACAAAAAGAGGTATAACAAAAAATAAAAGCTATAAGTTAAAGTCCGATTTTACATAGAAAAAGTGCATTTCAGGAGCAATGGGAAGGATCTGCCAAGAATGGTAGGGGTTTTCCCATCTACTGTCCTTAGAGTAGGCTGAGTACCTTTCTGAAAGATTCAGGGATGTTAAGCAAAAAATATTTGCTTTAAGGCCAACTGCTTACAGTTTTCTCACCAGTGTCATGGATAAGCAAGATATTTAAATATTGAAAAAATGGAAACTCATCCATTTGAAATCCACACTTTTATGTAATCATATCACTGGTGAACTTTTCAATTTGATCAAGTCTTTATTCATGGATTGAATGTGCACTTAAAGCTTGTTTTTTAGCAGAGTTACACTGTGCTCGTACTGGATAAAGACCATGTCTTGTGTTTAGAAAGACAATATGCAATAAAAAGAGACATTTCATAGAAACCACAGGATAAAATTCCTTTCACAAAATGAAGAATTTTCAAATTCCTACTCACTCAACCCTAAGGCTAAAGATAGCTCTAACCCTTACTCTAGCCCTGACCCTAAACCTGATGCTAAACTTTACCCTAACACTAACTCTAACCCCATCCCTAAATACCCCATCCATATGGGTGGTCAAGTTTAGAAAGAAGTAGGAGCAGCAATGCTGAGGCCCTGCTGGGATGGTCTTGCCATTCCTGTTCCAGCCCTAGTGTCCCTAGAGCTGTAGGCTCTTTGACTCATTCAACCTTAATGCTAACCCTAACCCTGACCCTAATGACAGCTTGGCACTGTGCAGAGGTCCTCATCACATAGGTTGCACAGATTGAAAGGTGTGGATTGGGCACTTGTGGCGCCCTGCCCTGATGCCCTTGCAATGCATTTTGGAGTGCCAGTGTCCCTGAAGCTGTAGGTTCTGCAGCTCTCAGAACCCTAACACGAACCCTAAGGATACCTTGTCTTTGCTGCTCAGTTCCCATCACCAGGTTAGGTACTGATTCAAAAAGTGTAGAGTGAGCCATCTTGGAACTGTGCTGTGATGAAAATTCTTCATTCACAAATTTGGAAATGAAGGGAAAACAATTGCATGGGTTGGAATCGCAGGAGGTGCATTAAAATGAGCTGAAACTTCCGGAAACCTGTTGCCTGTATCCAGGAAGTCAGGGCTGATCAACACAAGAAAACTTCTTTATTCTAAGGATGTGGTTATGTTGGACTTCAGGAAGAAATGTATCATTGTTTGACTGTTCTCCTTAAGGTAGGATGGAAATATTCAACACTGGTAAAGGTTTTCTTGTGTAGCAACAATGCAACATAAAATGTAAGTAAATTTACAAGGATAATAATAATTTTTAGGTAAATAATTTAACATGAACTGAATTATTATTAAAATTCCTCAGAATAAATCTTTGAAACCACACAGTTGTTACAATAGAACTATTGCAGATTCCAGTTTTCAGGTTGAATATATAATTGTTCAGGTTTTTTTTCTAAAAAAAATGCATCACACCACTGTTTTGATACATTCTATTTTGAAAACAAAACAAAAAAAAATTCAGTTACTCTTAAAAGTAGTGAAGCTTCTTCAGGGAAATTGAAAAGCCTGTTGTCTCATACAGTCTATAATTTTACAAGGTGCGGTTTTGACCCCATTTTTGACTCCACTCCAGCGCAGAGCGAGTTTGAGAAGCTTACTAAAGCTTTCTTCATGCTGAAATTCAGCAACAGAAGTTTTCTATTCCAGGCATTGAGGATCCTGACAGGGCAAGCTAAGCTTGTGTTTGCTGAATATTTTCTTCTAAAAAAATCAAATTTGATATGTTTGTAATATATGTTTTTATGTAAAATAAGTTGTTAATGCAAGATTTTGACTGCAGAAGCTTCACATTTGTTATCTCTTCGTTTCAGCTGGTATCTTTAATTTTTAGTAAGTGCACTGAAGAATAGAAGAACAAGAGTATGCCAGGCTATGTAAATCTTGCCATATAAATCTTCCAAAATACATGCTGCTTCCAAAGGTCTTTAGTAGTTTGAAAGAAAAAAAACCAAACCAAGCCAAAAATACACGTGTACAGTGTAACAAAGACAATACACCATCTTGATGCTTCTGCTGCTGCTATTACTTTTTGTTCAATCTATCAGGTGACTGTTAACATTTTTAAACTATTATCTGGAGAAAGGATGTTCATTGTAGTTTATAAGATTAGTTATATTTGTTTCATAATGAACTGAATATATGATTATACTTTCAGCTGTGATTCAAAACTGAAAACAAAAGAATGAAAATAAGAGATAAAAAAGTAACAGAGAAGTGCTATTTAAATATCGTCAATGGAATTTTCTTGGCAAGAAATCTGTTTTCTTTCCCTTATTTAGCAGCTTCAAATTATTTTTTTAGATGTTCTTAATTAAAAAACAATCCTTCCCCTTTCCCCTCACCCCCTGCCCTCCCCTCTGTCAGACTCTAGGTCTCATGCTTTCGATATATGGCTTGTGGCTTTTATTTGACAGAAACAATTTCTTCAGTGTTTTTTCTGAGTATAAATAGAATTTTTGTTTTGTTTTAAATGATTGCAGAATAAAAATGCCCCATCCTTGGAAGTGTTCAAATCCAGGCTGGACGGGGCTTTGAGCAACCTGGTCTAGTGGCAGGTGATCTTGCCCATGGTAGGGATGTTGGAAGTAGATGATCTCTAACGTCCCTTTCAACACAAACCATTTTAGGGTTGTATGGTTCTAGGAAATTGACAGAAGCAGTAACAGATTTTCACTAGGTGGCACTATTGGATTGAACTGCATGGTTGTGAGGTTTTTTTTCCGCTTGAGTATGTTTTCTATCACTAGGTGGTATGATTATCAAAATAGGAGAAAACATATTACTACTTTATCTACAATTTAGATATTATTTTATGCAATTGATTTATTTCTTTCTCTTGGTGTACAGCTTATAGATGAATCACTGAAAAATAAATCAGCTCTATTCATCTTTTCTTTATAAAATTTACCAGACTGCATTTGACCTGCATTTGAAGAGATGATAAATCCTTTATGTGAGTATTTGGGTGGAATGAATAAGTGTGGGCCTTTCCATATGGATATTCCTTTTCCCCAAAGCATCTATATTTTTCTTTTTTTTTTCTTTTTTTTTTTTTTTTCACAAAAGAGTAAGTTTTGGGTCACATAACAACAGATGTGCTCTTAAAGAGCAGGCTGCCTTGGCTGTGTTAAGACGTGTCACTTCCAAACTAATGGCATAGGAATGATCCAATGCAGTAATTATGGGAGAAAACATTTGGACTGGAAGTAACGAAAACCTGCTACTTTCCATGTCTATGCACAAATGGTTGAAATGCAAAGGAGAAAGTGGCCAGTTGCAAAGAGGGAGGGCAACACTGAATCTTTAATTTATTGAGAAATATACATCTATCTCCCCATAGGATTTGCACGTGTTAATAATTCTTGGCAAACAGAAAAAAAATCTGTAAACTGAAACTGTAATTGTTCACTGATTTCATTGTGAGTGGTTCACATGGTTCAATTGAGAATCTTCTGTTTACGTCTCATGCGTTATTACCATTGTCTAAATTTATGAAAATATATCTTTTTCTTTCTATGAATATAGATATAAGTAATAATAATACCCTTTTATCATTCTATTATTTCCATCCTCTCAGTAATGGCATTGCAAAGATATAATTGTTTTTCTGGAATAAGATGTGGAAGTGGAAGTCTCATGAAAATAAAGGGAAAATAAGTAACAGCACAAATTCACTGTGTTACAGTTTCTTCAGTCAAGAACTAGCCAGTGACATATCTTTCTTGTATAATACTTGGCATTGGATCTGTTATTACTTTTACATCAGCCATGGGAGTCCTTGGAACCGTTGTGGAAATAAAATGTCTGCTAGTTACAGTAGGTGGAAATCAGCCTCCAGCATTCTTGAAAAAGAAAGGGAATTTTGTGTGCATGAAAAATGTGACCCTGTCTTGATGTGATTTTTACATACAAATGTGTCGATAGAAAGACAAATTTAGATAAAGTCCTGGTTCAAATGAAATCTCAACACAAGTGAAGATCTTTCCATATCACTGCATGGAAGTTTTCAATGACAAAATCCTTGCAGTTTTATGCAGAAAAGATTTTAACCACTGTAATTATTAACATAAATGTTTTTAAATACTTAGTATGTGTTGAAGACATAAAGAAAAGCCTGGTCCAGATATTGCAACTTGAAGGCATGGGTAGCTACAGTATGGCTGCAATATTGAAATATCAACGTATGATTAAAAAGTGGTTACATATGTAGACTAGACTGAAGACTGTATTTATACACAATTCCTGCTTTTTAACGGAAGGAAACCTTAATTTCTGAAAAATTGCACTGTAACTATATATTCTTATTAGCGTCTTGATACCTTTTTTCCTCCATCTTTTGTTTATTGTCACCCTTTCTGAGAGATCTGTGTTAGACTGTGTGAAGGCTGAAGCAGAGAACTGTGCTACTAATTCATTTGTTAAGCACTACAAGTGCAAATTTGCACAGCGAAGAGGGGAGCCCAGGTGCTATAACCAAGAACCTTCTTCTTTCTTCCTTCCTGCTACTAACTAGGCATGTAGTGTTTGCCTCACAGTTTGTTAAGTGATGAAAGAGAATGAAGTGTCTCATTTCCAACTTCCATAGAACCATCTAGTAGCACAGTATCTAGATACTGGGGGGGAATATTTGTTTTCACTGGAAATAAGCAAAATCAACTATCCTTTTATTTTGAGTTGTATAGCTTAAATGAGTTCTTAAATAGGCATGGGACGTCATTCAAACAGGAAATAAAGAAATAAGAATTTTCTTCAGTGAGGTACAGCCACCTAAAAAGAGCTTTTGCTCTTCACTTCCAAGAAAGTTATGTCTTCAAGCCCAACACAGTGAGTTGTGCTTTGGTTGAAGTCTGCTTCTTAGACTATGATGTCACTTTCTGCAGGTTTCCAGGAAAAGAAATTTTTATTTTTGTTGAAATCACTCTAAGTAATAGTCCTGAAGGATTACACCTGAGCTTCTGGAATTTTTTATTGTATTGTTCACTTATTCAAAATAATGTTTATACATAGCTTGGCTTTGGGGATTTTTTCAGTATATGAGTTTTCAAATCCTGGCGTTTCTAACACAGATGGCAATATTGGTGCTGGTAATAATGAAAAAAAAGAAGAGGTATGTAAATAAATTATGTGAAACTGCTGATAACTTCAAAGTTTTTTCTTGCAATTAATTAAAAAATGTATAATAGTCAGTTCTCACTGTAAGCTGTATTACCATTTGATTGAAGTTGACTATTCTACATGATGACCAGGAATAGTAGAACATGTGAAAAACTTAATTGGAGGAATTCTGCATGGTTCAATAAAGTAAATGGGAGTGCATGGAAATATATTTCCAATTTCTCCCCTGCAAAAAATCATGCCTTTCCTATTCAGGAATGTGGACTCAGCAGTGTTAGGGACAGCTTTATTCCTTATTGAGCGATTTCCCAGGACGTCCCTCTTTCCTGGGTATCTGCAGGGGTGGGAGGAAGCACTAGATGCTAAGCTGTGTCTGTTAGCAGGTGACAGCAGTAGTCCCCTGTGATAGCAGGACTCATTGGTATCATGGCATGCAAAGTAGACCAATGAATTACTAACTTTATTGTCTGAACCTCTATTTTAGGTACAAGCAGAGATCTAATCTAAGGAACATGTAGCTTCAATTTGAAAAACAGCGAGCCAGAATTAATACCAACATAGCTGTTTTCTCTGGTAAATGTTCCACTTCAAAGTAATCTATTTTTCTACATACAGCAACTGCAATAGCTTGAGCAGTTCTCACAATGTTATGTGGAAGGTAATCTGTACTGCGTCAATACCAGTCTGGTCATTTCTCTCTTCAATAATTTAAAAATCTATGGTTTAAGAAAACCTTCAATTACAGTGTTCTCATAAGGTTCATACAGTCCTCTGAAGCCTGCTGCTATTCAGGCAGACTACAGCACAAATAAATTACTTTTAGTCCTTCAAAGAGCATCTGTATCATCAAATTTCTTCATTAAATGTTGATTTATAATGATGGAATCATCCCTGGTTTATATGATGGTTTTACATTTTGAAAGATTTAACCTGTCAGGAATAATTCATTCTGGCATTTGTGCAAGAAAAATTGATTGAAAATTCAAAGGTAAATTTATTTTTTATCAACTGTAATTGCACTTGATCTCAACCTTAATCAAGTGCTGCTGAAGTATAGTAAATGATGGTTACATCATCATTCACCATGAAAGCTTTTGAGTTTTGTTTTTAGGATGGCTGTAGCAAGGGAAATGAGTTGGAGAAGCTTAATTTTTGTATTGCTTTGTGATGAAACCTTTCAGTGGCTTAGGATTTCTCCTCTGCATACCTTCCCTGCTACACTCTCTCTAATCAGACTCTTTATGATCAGCTTGTCCACTTCATTTACTGTTGAAGGTGTATTTTAACAGTCTCAGCAAAGATGCCTAATCTAGGGCCAATATGAGTGGTAAGACTACAGCAATACATGTCCTGGCCAGATTCTGTGGTACTCACAAAAGCTTGTATCACATTAGGTCTAGAATCAATATTTGGTTCGTGCTTATTGTTACATGGTGCTGTGCTTATTAAAAGTAAGTATGAGAAGTAGGATTTAGTATTTCAGGACAGATCAGATGGAACTAAAGTGTTTCCTGGCTCTTCTGGCCCCAGTGGGCAAATTACCTTGTGCTTGCCTGTGCTGTGTATGTGATTTGGGTTGCTTCATTTATCCTTCCCTTTGGCTTTTACCTTTCCCATTAGTACAATGGGTATGATGTGTCTTAGATCATATTTGGCAAATTGATTAGAATGCTGCTGCTTGCAAGAAAACCTTGAAGAAGCCTGAATATCAATAAAAGATCAAGGATTGGACTACCCATCCCCACTCTCACCAATATGCATGTATCAAACACTATAAATATTTATTAACAGGTCCACAGTCAATGGAGCAACAGAACTGGTGATTTTATTTCTGAATATGGGAATGAGAGTCTGGCTGAGCAGGAACTGGTGTGGAACATTCTGAAGGCTATGCAGCATGATGTAGGGAAAAAACCCACCTCTAAAATCACCTCTAAAAATACTGCATCGACCAGAAGTAGGTATACCATATTTACCGGAAAATAAGAATTTATTTAAAAAAAAAAGTCTCATGTAGTAAAGAATTAATTTTTCAAGATCTGCTGCTATTATCTGATGTGGGTTGGCAAGATTCCTTGCTGTTATATGTATCACTACTGATGAGATTAAGCTTTTGAAGAACTTCTTATTTCATGTAGGAGCAGAGAGCTCTGGTCACAGAAAGCTGTAAGAATTCCTGCAGCTGAAAAAATTAATGGGAGTCCTGGTATTTTTTGTAGTGCTAGATACCATAAAAAACTTGATCTGCTTAGGTCTCAAGTCTGATGTGAACCAAGAGATGTTATGAGGTCAAAGGAGAGCTCCTACTGTGAGAACATTTGAATAGGTTTTGCACTGAGACTCTCAGAAATAGTACTTAAAGTCTAAAATGAGCTTGCAAATTAGTACTTTCAATACACATATTTAGTTATTAATCAAAATATTTCCTGTGGCCTGGCAGAAGGTAATTTTTTTTACTTTTTTTGAAAAGTCCTTTAAAGCATTTGGGTTGTGTCAATTATTTTAGAAGTTGTTAGCAGTGTTTTTGTCCAGTGATCTACTATCCACCTTTCAAATTAATTCTGCATTATGAGCTTTTAATTACAAACACTACAGTTTAACAGCTTAATATGGTTTAATATGCTTCTGTAGATCAGCTGTGAGTCCCTTAATATGATTTCTTACAGAGGTGAGTTACATCATTTTTAATGAGTGCTGAAGGTAATCTATTATTCCAGATAACTCACAAAGCATATATGTCTAGTCTCAAGATTACAAATGCATTTGTAATGTATTTTTAAAATCTGTTCTTTGAAAATCGATTCATTGCATTCGTGATTTCTCAAGTGATTAATGGTGACCCCATTATGTCACTGGTGCAGCTAGAATGTATGCTGGTATACTTGACTGCAGTTTTATTGAACTGTTGTAGAAGCACAGTCACCACCTACCCAGCTGCTGGAATCATTGGCATCTGCCATGAGAAAAATGAAAAAATGAAGATCATTAATAGTATTTTATATATTCCCAAGGGAATATATAATGATGTCCCAAGGGATTCAACATACAGTATGGTAAAAAAAAAAAAAAAAATCTTGAAAAATCTTGAACTATGTAAGTTCTGCTACTAAATGGACTTTAGAAAAAGAAGTACAAAACATATTTGCCTTCAAGATGTGGCTTACAAATGCCAAGGTTTTAACAATATTCATCATTTTGTCTCTGATCACTCTGAAGCCTTGGTTTTTACTTGTTAGCTGTCAGTCATGTAGGCAGTTCTAAATTAAGGATGCTTCAATAGAACAGGAATTGTGCCTGATCAATATCACAGGGAAATTCAGAAGTGGTTTAAGAAGCATCTTGGCATAAACCCATGCTGTGCAAATCAATGATGACAATGGAAAGCAGCAGTCTATAAAAAGTATCCAGTACATTTTCCACTTGTAACTGTGAGCAATGTCTCCCCTTGTTTGTATTATCTGTTTCCAGAGCATCTCCAATACTTTACAGGATAAGTGGAATGAGCAAGACACTAAAATATGGCGTGTTTTGTGAGACCAGTTCATGTTAACATTTATGTGTCTGAATAACATGGGACCAGATTGCATAGGACCACCTGATATCAGCACCCGAGCTGGAACAAAGGGATACATATCATCCTCTTCTGTAACCCATGCAGTGTTACTAGGACCAGCCAATGAAGACAAAAATACAGTGGGTGATGGTTGCTTCTTGACAGTGCAGAACCATAAATGATGGGAAGTTGTCCAGTGACATCTGCTGTTGTCTTCTTTTTCTCATCAGTTCTGAATTTCTCCCTGTTACAAACCCTTGTCGCTATTAAAAAATCACTTTGAGGTACAGAAAACATTTATGTATATGTTTTATTGTATTTGCACCTATTTAAATCTCCATAAGAATTTGACAATTGTTTTTAAAAGCAATATAATGAATATAGATTTTAATCTGGATAATATTCACATCCATTTTAGGATGCATAATTCATAAGAATCAATGAAAACTTGAAAATATTCTTTTGAGCATTTACTTGTAAATTAATCTCTAAGTTAAACACATACAAGAGCAAATTCTGTTTTGATTAAGTCAGAAGATCTGGAACATTTCCACAGAAAAGTATCAGATTTCCTTAAGAACGATCTGTTTAATTCAGATAATTTAAAAAGTGCTATAGCTAACATTCCACAGTAGACATTACTGATGTACTTGCTTTCTGGGAAGTGAATACCAGAACCTATCACACTACACAGAAAGTTCTATTCTACGTATTTTTAAAGTATGTTCTTATGAAGATGCAATATGAGTTCCAAAATTGACATGATTTTTCTTGACATCTCTTCATATGTACTTGCTTAGGAATGTGAAGAACATTTCAATACATATTTTGAAAACAATGCTCTTACATTACCTGCAATTACTATCAGCCTACTAACTACACAGGTAAGACTACTTCTGAGCAAAAAACCCATAAAATATTGATATTTTTACTGGGAGTAAAAATCAATCCAGTGCCATTTGGCTTTGATGTGCTCTCCAAATTTTTTAAAGATTTCCATCAACTTTAAATAGAAGTAAGATCAAGCAGTGTTTACCAACAATCTCCAGGGATTATGTTGTCTGAAGTCTGTAGAATGAAGTGATTGACCAGACCTCTGAAAGCAAAAAGCATTTCAAGGTCAGGAAGTGGTTAAAGAGCATGTAAAATCTCTGCACCAAAAGACCTCTTTTGTCCTCTGTTTGTGCAGAACCTACTCCATGAGTGTACTACATCTAACAAGACAAAACAATGAAATCTCCCACATATCTATGAGAAAATTTTGTTTGGCAAAAAGGAATAGAGCTTTCAATATCAAAACAAAATCACATGAATAAAGGGAAAAAGAATTGATTGTTCACTCCACAGATGCCCTGAAGGTAGGAAGAAGGATTTTTAATAATATCTAAAATTGTGAAATATGAAATCAGTGCATTTTTACTCAGACAATTAAAAGCATGGCCTATTTTACCTCTTCCATATGTCGTACCTTCCCTTAAATATATGTAGTAAAAATATTCTGGCTATGGAGTGAGCCAGTTCAATAATGAATAAGTTTCTTTTTCATATTCACCTAATCCTCATTAGCACAGAACATGACTGTCTCATGATCCTAAATATACATCTGACACATTCTTGTCAGATGGCAAAGAACTATTAGCCCCATTCAAGAGCTACGACCAAGATTCATAGAATCATTTAGTTTGGAAAAGACCTTTAAGATCATTGAATCCAACCATATTTGGATTCATAGGGTGCTGAAACATTTAACACATAACACTGAATCATGTGTCACTTGATACAGATTTCAAGATACTTCTTTGAATGTGGACCCGAGTGACTTGCTGGAGGTCACACAGCGAGTCTGTACCGATGCAGAAAATTGACCTTCTGTCTTCAGACACATCCTGATCATTCTCCTTTATATCCTCTGCACTCTCATTCATAGGAGTCCAGTTAGCAGTCAGATTGGCTCAGTCATGAGTGCGTTTGAACACTTTCTTTGTTTTTTTTAACTCACCCTTTTTCCTTTCACAGATTTTTTTTGATCACACTCATCAGCTATTTAGAAAATTCAGGAAGAATATTTTGCCAAATGAACCATGAACTCTCCTGAACATTGCTGTGGTGTAAGAATTCTCTGATCCATTCTTATGACAGTCTATGAAATTACTTCCACTAAAATTTCGATCAGGCTCTACTTATTGTAAACATGATGATATTAACATTTGGGCTTTAATATGTTTGGGTTTTGTTCATGACTATGGTTATGGTAGTATGGTATGAAATTTTGTGTGTTAAAATTTGAAGCACTATGCTATTTACTAGCTGGTTAACAAATCTTCCTGATAACCTGAATATTAGTTTCCTGAGTGTTCAGAGTGATGTAAATAGTACTATATAGTACACTGAACTTTGAAACAGAAGGAGCCCTTTATCAGATTTGGTCAAGAAAAAAAATTACTAGATGTTGCTTCCTTAGGCCTTTACCATTCCTCCCAATCCTTCGCTGTTTTGTCCTTATCTGTTGTGTAATTCAATCTCAGGAAATTTCACTGAGTCTTATAAATATTGGAGGCCTCAGCTATGTTCCAAGGAGTGTTGTTGTTGACATCTTTTGTTCTCACTCAATGTCTCTTACCATTATTTTAATCAAATATCTTTAGTGGTTTAGAGTGGAGTGTTCTTGAAACCTTAAAACATTCTTTATCCTCTGATCAATGAGGTGACCTGAAACATCTTGGGAACTGAGGAAGGTATAGTATTACAAGCATACGTGGTAGCATTGCTTATTTTGTCCAAAACTTCCCTTTCAGGAATCAATTTTCTGATGCTTATACATTTGGTATCTTCTTTTTGTTTAGAATGATAATAATTCCACTTCAAGTGCTTGCCACAGGCTGAATTTTTTATTTAGAAAACTTCAAATTCAGGGGAGTGTCTCCTTCCCTCCTGTACATTTTGGGAAGTACAGAATACTTTAGTCAGTTTGAAGTATCTTCTGAAAATATGCAAATACTTCTATTCAGTCCACATGGGAGGGCTATTCACTATTAAATAAAATTCACTATTGTAGCACAGTAAATTACATCCAAACCTTATAAATACCTATTCATGTCTCACTGGTTTGTTACACTTAAAATAATCATGCTCCTTGTTCTAAAAGGTTATTAAGGATGAAATTACCTGGCTAAGTGCAGCCATGTAAAGCTGGACAAATATTCTAGTGCATGTGAAGTGTAGGGTACTCCTGTAAAGTAGCAATTCATCCTTTTTCCTTGATAAGTATTATAGAATGACATCCTCTTAAAAGTACCATTATTCTTCTGGTTTGAGTGGGAGCCTAGTGTCCCTAACTTATAGGTTTTAGAACTTGAAGTGGTTAACACTAAATGAACTGGATCCCACTTTAATACTATATAGTCAAGAATTCAGAAAGCCCCAAATAAAGTTACATGTGAAATTTACATTTGTTCCTAATATGTCTTTATTACAGAATGATTGTCAATTATGTGCTCACATATTGGCATTTCACAGTAGGCTAAAATCCAAATTCTTTAAAAATTCACTGTGGGTTGTACACAAATATTATTTTAGGATGGACCAAGGCAACTTCTAATGTCCCAAGGAAAAATATGGCATGCCCAAGTGAGAGAAGAATGTAATTCTGAACATAAGGAAATGGTCCACAATACCTGCCAAGACCTGTATGACCATTCAAAATTAATAATGGATGCTAAAATCTCCAGCAAGAACACAGATAACAAGACAATAGACAAATGTGTGCGTTCAAGAAGATTATATATAAAATTGTCAATACTGCCACATATACTGCTGATGCTTACCAGGAATAACTATAAAAATGTCACTGTTAATATAAAATTTAGTAAAAAAGGAATAAGAATTAATACAGGACAAAATTTACAGGATGGAAAGCTAAAGTTTTTTGTAATGTTTTGAGATACAAAAATGGAGAAAAGTGTTTGCCAATTTATGCAATTCTGACAGGTAGCCACTAGAGGACACAGGGAGCTTAATAATAATGCAGGACGTAGAAAAAAATAAGCAGAATGTTGTAAATACACACCTTATATATAGCCCACACTTAAAAACATACTGAATAAGTCTAAAGCCAATAGCCACATGGCACTGTACTAACAGAGAAAATTATGTTGGGAGACCGTGCTACCAAGGAAGGCATGGGAAACCACTCTCAGCAGCTGTGTTAGAGCTCTGTAAGCTAATGAGTGGATCCAGTTCAGCTAATTTAGAAGTCGTGTCACCAAAATTAGGAGATGTCCTTAAAGGAGTTATTAGTGCGAGTGTGCAGGTGGAAATCATAACTGCATGAATTCTATCTACGAAGTTAAGAGAGAAAACAGAGACGGTGGCTGCACAGTCACTTTCATTTGGCTTGAAAGCACTCTTCTGCTGCAGCACAGTCCCACTGCCTTCATGTCCTTAGCCTTACTCCCACACCTGGCTGGGCACTGGCACTAGAAGCCACACAGCTCTGTAAGGAACTGATCCAAGGCTCTGATGGGTCCAAAAAATAATCCTGCAATAAAACAGTGATTTGTGTCATTTTTTAATTTGTTTTTGTTTATTTGTTTTGGTTGCTTATTTTGGTTTTGGATTCTGTAGTTTGCTTGCTTGTTTGTTTGTTGGTTTGAATGTTGTGGTTTTTTGGCCATCACTTGTCCAGTGTAAAACACGTATACGTCGCAAGGATTGGAATTTCTATTCTTCCTCTCTGTACATAGGGTAAACTAAGCCCTATCTTAAAATTAGGCTCCTTCTTGCTGTCTTAATATCTGCCCCATCTTGTTATGTGCCTGGATGCACAATAGTTAATCTTCAGTAAAAGGACACTGAATCTTACTCTCAGTGCACTCTCTGTGTCTCATGACTTGAAATTTTAAAATGGTTTCAACCTTTTCAGGAGAATGAGACGGAAAACACAGTGCCTATCTCTGTAATTGGTTCTCCAGCTATTATAACATTAGATAATATAAGGGAATGGGATCAAATGTCAGTATTACATCAAATAAATAGTCATGGTGTTCACTATGACTAATGTTTGGAGAATTCTCCAGGGGGCTTAAGAGGAGTTCAGGTGGCTCTGAATAAATCCTACACAGCTCAGTTTAGACTTGAATTTTTATAGAGCTACAGGTACAAGCTAGCTGACATGTAGCAATGTAGCAGGCACTTTGAAATTGCATAGTTGCTGATGCTCCAAGAAAATTTTTGGACAAGTTAGGCACAAATTAACTATATCCCTGTCTACATGGCTAGGCAGCCCTAGAAAAACAGTGGTGTGAGTGCCACCAGGTTATTTTGTTTTCATATTCTGAAAGAAATAAAAATTATAGTTATTTGGTTTGCAATTATATTGCTCATACTTCTCAATTCCTGTGGGAACAGAACCTGCAGTTCCCACAGGACATTTGTAATTTGTTTGGTACTTATCCAAAGCTAATGTAATCAATGTCAGTTCTGTGAATGTCATGTGTATGTTCTGAATGGGAAGCTCCCATAATGCTATCGATAGAGCTACTTCAGTATAAAAGTCATGGGGAAGAGGTGAAGAGGCTTATATATTTTAAATACTAGTTTGGTCTAGATTGTTTTAGATAATTTCAGGTATGACATCCAAGAATCTGAGGATCCAAACTCAAAAGAACAGGACAGATCAAAGAGATAATTTTTCTAGGATGATTCTTTGTAATGAAAATTTGAAACCACGGTGTATTAGATAGATACTACCAGCTGGAAAACTATCACTCAATAACAAAACAAACAAAACACAAAAAAACCTCCAAAAACCAAACAACCAAAACCCCCCTCCCAAAACAGATTAAAAAACCCAAAACACCCCCCTCCCCCCAAAAAAAATAAAAAGGGAATATCTAGCTTTAAAATATAAAGGAGAAAAGTAAGATGAGAATATGAGTATAGTGTGCTTTTTTTAATGTCAAGCTTGCTAGATCTTTTAAGAATCACTAGCCAAGCTCCCATTCTTCATTCTTATAAAAGTATCTAGAATTCCAAGAGTACAGTAAATAAAACCCTTTCTCCTTTAGCAGAGGTAGTGACATTAACACATGATCCCAGTGAACTAATGATGTTTCAAAATAGAAGGTGACCTTTCTTTAGAGAACATTCTTAAGCCTCAATTATGCTAAATTCAAATGCAGTCGTGTATAATGCTTTGATCACAGAACTTAGGGCATTTATCCCTTATGACAATAAGGTGATTAGAATAATCTGTATATTTCATATTTCTAAAAAAATATTTCCCAGCTAGATTCACATCATCTAGTGATGGGAACAGCATATGTTTACAGTTCAATTTTTCCCAGCCTGAACTATTTTTACCTACATTAAATTTGTTTAATACTGAATTAAATAAAGAATTTCCAAAAATTTAATGTCAATATTTTTAGGTCAACCAGATGAAGCAGTTCAATACTGTGAAAAGACATGATTTTTTTCTCCCCCAAAACATACTGGAATTTGAGGCTCCAAAAATTACCTTCTAAAATATTTCTGTGTGCAAATAAAAATCAGTGTTCTTATGCATTGGCAGTGTCAAAATCTTAAACTATTGGAAAGTAACTATAAAATTAATATAACTTTACCCAAATGCAATTCCATTCCAGTGTGCCCAGAGATCATGACGTGTAGGGCAAATTTAAAAGGCCTCCCAGGGTAGCAAAAGGCATGATGGCTTTGGAGGAACAGGTTGCTAATATCAGTCATTTATGATGGCCATGGGAATTGAGGGAAGTGTACCTCTCCCCTTTTTGTTGAATGTAGAATAAAGTATATAATGGTGTTCCAAATGGCTGTATGGTGCACCCCATAATCTCTTCACTCTATGAAATAAATGCCAATGGTTTATACTTTCTTGAGACTTAGAATCACAGTTTAATTGACTAGTTTAGGTTGAGAAAAACCTTTAGATCGCTGAGTCTCATCATTAACCAAGCGCTGTCAAGTCCACCACTAAACCATATCCCCAAGTGCAATATCTACATGCATTTTAAGTAACTCTAGAGTTGGTGACTCAGCCACTTTCCTGGGCAGCCTACTTAGTCCTACATAGATGTCTGCCTGTAATTCCATACTTACCCAGTACTGTGGAAGTCACAAGTTTATTATCTGGCTCTCTGTCCTATTTTAATACAGATTGCAGGTGATAACATAAAGTATTGAAGTCTAGTACAACACATCATTCTTACACACTATGTTATTTGTAAACACCATGAACTGAGAATGAGTGTATGATCTTGAGCGTCGTTCTAGTCTGACTGGCAATGGCAACACCCATCTACTTGAATGGCTACATTGAAACCAATTGTGGTTCCTCAAAGTCTGCAGCAGGGCTTGGCAAAGCATTGTTTCATTTAACAGCTACTGTGTTAGGAAAAAAAAAATATGCAGAATGTAAATGAAGACTTTCTTAAGGGTTCTTGAGTCTGAATAAAATTTAAATTTAGTTATTTGATCAGCATGACTGTTACAACCTTCACTACCGCACCTCCAATACCCCTGGGCTGGTACCTGTTCTCATGTCACATCCATCATGCTCTTATTTATAAGTAATTCCTCATCAGTCATTATCAGAGCCATGTTTCATATGTTTAGGTGGATTAGAGACACTTTTAATATTTCTGTGACACCATCTTACTTCCTTTGCTAATTCAGACACGGGTACATATCAATCATTGAGGAGCTCAGAGGAGTGGCATAAAAAGTTTTGGTAATATCCCTACATTCACTGCAGAAAGTAAAAGCAATAAAAAGTAAAGTTTAAATGTCCCTAGACTCAATCTTGCAAGCATTTTGCTAGTCCTAAGCAAGCCTAGTTGGAGCTTTTCTTGTGCTTAGGCATTGTGACCATTTCTTTCCTGGATCAAGTCTTATGTTTCTAATGAAGGGTGTGTTTCTGTAGCAGCCCTGCCTCTAAGGGACTTTCTCCTATTCTCAGTCATACATTTTCATTACTGCAAGAGGAACATTAAGATTTTCAAACCTTTCAAACCTTCCTCTGACAAATATGGTTGAGAGTGGCAACAGATGCAAAAGGTCTGGGGAAGGAATGACAGATGGACACTCAGGCAAGGATGTGTCTGCCTGTCCCTGTGTGCTCACTTATGCCCACATGCCCTCACACAGGCATACCATTACATGAGGGCTATGCAGGCAGGTCTCCTGTTCCTAAGACCTCGCACATAAAAGTCAGACTGTTAGCACACCTCCATCTGCTGCCCTGTACCTCTGCATGATGTGATTCCCACACTCATCACGCTGGTGATGACTGTATGGAAACAGCTTGAAATACTAATAATATTTTCCTTTACCAGAAAGGAAACTATTCTCTTTCATTACTTCTGACAGATAGGTGTGTGCACTAATAATTTTCAAATCTTCGACATAACCCCAGTAAGATAAATATCCTGTGGAAATTTATGCTAGCTAAGAGTCTGATCCATATATTAGAAAGCAGATATATTTGAGAGAAACTAAAATTAATGGCTTAAAAGCAAATAACAGAGTTGCTGGTATTCTCTTTACAAAGTGCTGTGTCATGTCACTTCTACAGACCACAGTTCTTAGTGATTCTTTTTTCAGTGCACTAGCTGAAATCCTCCAAATGGTGATATTTTTTTCTGCACATGCTTATTATATTATACAGAAATAATAAACACAAATGCAAAAATCTAAGAACGAACATATTTAGAATGTTTAGGCATGACTCTGCAAACATGAAGAGGAAAAGAACCACTGGAATATTTCTCTGTATTTATTTATGACCTTTTCAACATCCTCTCCTCCAAAGACATGCTGATTTAGTGCATCATGAATATAAAAATATATGTATTTCAAATAATTTTGTAATTGGCTTATTTGCATTGCATGCATTTCGCTGTGTTCTTTATAGCTCTAAAAGCCAAAGAGGAGTTCTTCAAGAAGAGAAAGGCCAGGTTCTTCTTTTCCTCACACAAGTTCACACGTGTCTTACTCCACCACATTTAGTGGTGTTCTTCAAGTTGGAAAAGAGTGTGAGCAAGAACAAACCCTGAATCACAAAGCTTTCTCCAGCTTTTTGGAGATGAGAGATATCTCATGAACTGAAGATATGTATTTCCTTTGCTGCCTTCATAAGAAGAGATGAATATTTTTTCATGGTCAATTGAGATGAGACTGTATTTCCTATAAAATAGATAATGTAATATACTGAATGGTTTACGTATATATAGGATTAACTGTTGGGAGAGTTATGAGAAATGTAAATAGAAAGAAGTTTAAAAAAGCTAAAAAAGCTAAAAAAAGTTATTTGAGACCACCACTGAATCTTGATTTAGAAATAAACTGTTGAAATCAGTTCTGAAGTGCTGTGCTTAGGATAATAGACAAAGACTCAGAAATTCTAGGGTTTTTTTCTTTGCCATTGACATGCTGGGTCACTGCTGGCAAATCTTTTCATCTCTTATTGTTCCAAATTCCCCCAAATGGAATTAGAACACTTCCTTTTTGTCATCATATGACTCATTTGCTTGAAATTTTATGTCTTTCGGATATATGGCTTTCTTTTTAACTCTGTATATTTGTTTAGTGGTCTTTGTTGGGAGTCACTGGGCACTACTGTAATAAATAATAGTTTCACTGTTGCTGGAAAGGCTACTTGGGTCAGGTTATCCAATGGTAAAAGTCAAAATTCATGTGCTAGGACCACAATAAAGTAATTTATAAAATCAAAATGAGCTGCCTAAAATCTAGCCATCAGCAAGATGTGTCTGCTTCTACTAGGAACAATCTTCTCTATAGCATTGAGAAAGGTGTTCAGCTCTTTTGCTGAAGTGAGTTAAATCCAGACAAGGGGCAGAAAGCTTCATCCACAGATTTCCACAAAACTTATACCATCAATAGTAATTCCAGTCTAAAAAGATGAAAGTTTGGATAGCATTTCTATTTATACTAACAAGGTGTTTCTACCAAATGTATTTTACTACTGTACTGTTAGGGTAAATGACTGTAGATATTTTCATTAGCATCTGGCAGAGAAAAATAAGCAGTTTATGAAGGTACAGAAAATAAAATACTTCTTCTGAAGTATCTATTATCAGATATAGTACAGTGGAGAAAATGCCGAGATTATTTTAGGGTTCTTGGTTGGAATCTCTAGGTTTTTTAGCTCTCTGGCTGCTTAATTTTTGCTTTTTTAATGCATAAGTGCCTTTAAAGAAGTTTTTCCAGTAGAGATTATTGGTTTAAATATCCCTGAGGTATTGCTGACAGAGTATTCTGGTGGACGAGATCATCTGAATGTTTAACTAACATAGGCACAGATCTGAAAACCCAAACTCTTGCCTTTTCATAGTCTGACTTTTGACCTTATGTTTCATAGAAATTATTAATTTTTTTGACAAGTTCACCTCTAGTATGGGAGAACTGGGTCAGCTAGCTGTATAAAAGGCAATTTTTTAAGATTATCATAGGTAATTAAGTTTACAGAATTTTTCTAGACAACAGCAGTGTCATGAGAACTCCTCTGAAGTATGAACACTGACAAACTGGGAAAATCTTTTCTATATCGGCTAACCCTGTTAGAATGATTCCATAAATAGTGGCCAGATTTGGTTCAAATCAGAAAAGCTTTGACCCCATTTTTGAAGTTATCTGGAATTTTTTTCTTAATTCTTAAACAGATTTTTTTTCTCCACAGCCAGAAAAACACATGATCCCAGAAAAATCCTCACACAAACAGTTACTTTCCAGCCTTTTTCCTGTTATCCTCCATTTTTGTGAAGGAAATGGAAAGCTGCAGCTCAGCTCTGTCATCTCTGAGACAGAAATTGCAAACACTTTTTTTCCTTCTACTTATCTAATCTAAGGTGAAGATAAAGCAAGTACTCAAGATGTAACTAAGAGACACAGAAACTGTAATCTTGTTGAAATTTCACTGTTAAAACCTGCTTATTGCTACAATCTCAGGTCTAATACTTGTAGAGCTAATGGAGTCCTATAAGCTTACTTAGGTGCTCTTTACCACACTTACTTGAGTGTGCCAAGTGGTACATTAGCACAAATATTTCCCAAATCAAAGGTGTGTTAATATTATGTTTCTTAGCTCTGTACCTTCAGCTTCTTTACTGTAATTCATGGCATGACTGGGTTTTTAAATTTTTTTTTTAATTCTTGTGCTTAAGAAAAGGAGACATCTCTAATTTTTTCACCTAAAAAGTTCTATTTTTTCTTTTGACATTTCAATGCACTTAAGCATGCTGTTCCATAGAATAAAAAATAAATAAATGCATTTAACCTACAGATTTTTACTTCGTGCAAAATGAAAGAAAACATCTGTGAACTCTGTGTGAAGTAGAGCTTCCAAATGTGAGAAAAGTCATCAGCCAGCAACTAAATCAACAGGACAGTTTATTGAGCTGTGGTGGAAGGTCAGCCCCGCTAGGCACTCAATAGTCATCTACGAAGACCAAACTTGCAGACAAATTGTAAATACACATAACAAAAAAAATTCCCTGCACTCCCTGATGAATATCAACTGTATTTCTGAGAGTGCAGATTATTTCTGTAAGATCACACACAGAGACCCAGGCCATGGGTACATTACGCAAGAGACTGTGCAGCTCTTGCTTGTCAGAGCACAGCAAGCAACGTGGCAGCAAGAGCAAGCAGGTTTGAACAGAGACCGAAGAAGCAAAAGAGATTCAGACCATCCCTATGAAGATTTTGTTCCTCAACCTACACCTTAATAGTAGGGAAAGGAATTATAACCGAAATCTAATGATTTTGAATTTATACTTAATCTACTTGGCCATGATTGCAGGCCAATACTGTACATGGGAGGGTGTGTTCCTAAAAGCAGCGAAATTTGCCTATGACACAAAAATGAGGTACTGGACTGTTTCATGGCATTAATGAAAAAGATTTTATGTGGTTTCTAATGAGTTTTAACCTGTTCAGATAACATCACATAATAGTTTGACATATCTTGTAATTGTCTTCAGTAATTATAAACCAGCCTTAAGGGCAGCTGACTAACAGCATCTCCCAACGATTTTCTTGCATCAGCAGCTACAGAAACACATGGAAACTCCAGGATGAGAAGGTCAGCTCCACTGAAATAGATGAGGCCACATTCATCCCAGGCTTCATGCTTAGCAGAGAAGCATCTATAAGTTTTTGCTCTAGCTTCAAGTCATTTTCCCAAACAGGAGAGTTTTTCTTCCATGCTCAGTAATGTAGAGTTTTAGGATTCCTGCATGATTTCTATTCACATGGATGACTTGCCACAGTGTTGTTGATCCTTTGCCATTAAAAGCACCCTAAATAATTTAAGCTTTGCTAGAAATCACTTTGAAATGTATTTGCACTATACCTGTCCTATGCGCTAACACAAAATTGAATCTCTGCTACATTTTGTTGAACCTGAGTATATGACTTACCTATCCAGTGGTGCAGGGAGGCCCTTGGGTCCTGACATTTTTAAATGACTGATGGAGAAATCTGCTAACAGTGAACAACACTTTTCTCCCACAAATTGCTTAGCCATTAAAACTGAAAGTTTCATTTACCTGTGGATATCTACTGAAAAATTTTAAATCCTCAAGGTCCCTGAAATATGGAATAATAAGCTGAATTTCTCCCAGAAGTTCTGATAACCCCCCAGGTGTTTAACACATTGGAATCATGTAAGCATGGATGTTTTTCTCTGTATCCTTCTGCTACAGTCTGGGACTCTACTCACCATCAGATCAGAGGTCAACAACAAATTTCCTCATGTTTAGGAGTTGAGGATAAAAATTTATGCTTAACTAAGAACATAAAAGGTAAGGACATAAATAGTCTAATGGGGAATCTCAGCCCTAATTTAACTGGGGGAAAGTTCTGCTTTTGATTTCAGTAGTGTTACATATCTTAAATGGATTCAAAAGTCAAAACCCAGAAAATGTGCCATTTCATGGAGACAAATCCTGAGAAGTAAAACTAAAAACAAAACTGTGAAAATATCTAACATCAACTTTTCCTCCCTAAACTGCTTTTCTAAATTCCTCCACAAATTTATTTCTAATTGATTCAGAAGATGGAAATAAATATTGGATTGATTTTTGAATGTCAAATAGGGGGCTCATGGCTTTACAAGCTGATGCTATTCATATTCTTCCTATTTTTACTGCATTTTCTGTCTTTTTTTAAAAGGTGCTTTGGGAGCCTCTTCATATCTATACATATAGTAGCTTGATAAGGCTTAATTTAAATTCAAATATTTTCAGTTAAAAAGAACTAGGATATGTAATTTATTTATAAAAATAAAATAGCCAAACCAGCTAAATATATCCACTGACAAACATGTTATGAGACATGTTGCTACACAATGGTTCAGCAAATCACTTAATATTTGACAGCGATAATAGTTGCAAGTAAAGGAAAAGTGATGTTCTTTTGAACAGATCAAGCAATAACCAGGCTTACAGAATTGGCTGAATACCCTCAGGTTAACAAATTAAATGATAATCCAATCTTTAAACATGTAGAATCTATAGCTAAAGTTAATATCAGGGGGGAAAAGCAAGCATAGGCGGTATGGAAAACCAAAGCTAAGGGTCTGAAAAATCCTTCTTGCTTTCATTTGTTTAACTGTGTCTTATGAGGTGCATCCATCCCCATAACCGAAACTCAGACTGTTGCTGTCTCTAAGCTTGAGCTGAATTCACCAGGGATGTCTTGTCCATTAGCCTGGCTTAACCCAGCCAGCTAACCAGTTAACCAGTTAACTCTCATGGACCACGTGGGACTCCATACAAGGACATTTTTGGGTGCATCTAGACAGTCATCCAGCATGGGAAGGAGTTTTGGGTATTTGCCTTTGGATATGGTGGAGACAGCACCAGGGAGTGGAGCTCTGCAAAAATGGGACAGAGAAAAGCAGTGAGGTCATGGGTTTGGGGTTTTTTGCACCAAAGAGGCAACTTTCTCCTTTCTCTTCTTTGCCTCCCCTCTTGCCATGACAGAATGGCATCTGAAAAGAAAGGAAGAAATAATCTCAGACTGAACTTGGAGGTAGGGATATGTAAGCAGGTGCAACAGAATTCAAATAGGGGAAAGGGATGGGTAAAAACAATAAACATTCTCATTTTCAGCTGAAGAAGTTTGAGCACCTTGAACGGCTAATTTTGTATTTTGTCTTTATGAGAGAAAGGAGGAGGAGAGCAGCAGCAGTTCTTTATGCATTTGAGTACACAGAGGTGGTGCACACTTCTGGAATAAGACACAGCAGGAGGTGGAAGCAAGTAAGTAGGTGTAGCAGCCTTCCCTTGTCTCCTGCTTGTGCATCCTGAATATTGTATCCTTTTGTTTCAGAGCATTGCTGTTCCAAAGGTGGAGGGGAAATTTGCTCTCTTGCACACTCCTGGAAACTTAATGTGTGGTGGGCAGGGCCCAGATGCAGCTGGAGGATTGGTAGGTTAGAAGACAACCCTCGGGCAAGTGGGTGTAAATGCTCAAACCACTGAATTATCATTATCTACAGCTGGATTTTGGAAGGGAGGAAAAATCTCTGTTTCATCTTTGACAGAAGGACAGAGGTAACAAGGTTTAGGAAAGGATTCAGAAGCATTGTCTCCCAAAAGGAAGAAAATACATTCCAATAGTGTTAAATAAGGTAAAAAATAGCTACTCAGCCTCCCAACTTTGGCCATTTCACTTTCCTGCATGGTGTTTTCAAGACTTAACTGTGAGGGGTTCTAGTTTTGAGGTACAGGAACAAATTTTAACTTTGTTACGGTTTTTTATCTGTAGAATGAGTCTGAGGAAAAGCTATTCACTTAAGAAAGTATAGTATAGGCTTGTGTAGTTTCTGAAGCAGGAGCTGTTCCTATGAAGATAAGGTGGCAGTAATGCTCAATAATTTGAAGAATCTCCTACCAAACTCTCTGCCTCTGCTCATGTTTTAAAGGTAGCCTCCATTTTAGGAAATCTGTACTCACTTGGGACCAGGAAAAGAAGTTGAACCTCACTTTGGCCCTGCAAGACAACACAGATAATGTTGGGTCTGGGAGGTAATGGGAGTATTATACCTCTGTCTCCCTTGTTCTGCTGATGCAGCTGATCAGGAAGTGGGTAGGTGGCAAGGGAGGTTAATTTTGCTGTCTCCAAGCATATGAAAACCATGAGTGAGGCCTGAAAATATCATTTTTCTGACTTGATGCTCACAAGATTTAAAAAAAAAACCCGACAACCAACCAACCAACCAAAAATCTCATCCCCAAAAGCCCCCTTAAATTCTCACCTAATCATATAATTTTGGAGAAAAAACTTAAAAAATAGAAAATACACGAAGTTGGCAATAAGGCATGGGAACCTCCAACATGGAGAGGATGGACCAACAGGCTGCCAGCCAAACTAAAATGTCAAGAAAAGGGGACAACTTGTCACTGCCACAGTACATTGCTGTCTCAGAAAAAGAGAGACGTGGAAAGATATGCTTGTCACTCTTAGAGGAAATTCTGCAAAATCAGAAAAAAATCTGTTTTTATAACAGCTTGGTCTTACAAGCCAGCTCCCTGGTGCTCACCCCTGTCCTCAGCCATGAGCTCATGCCCCATGGCTACAGCAGCAGCAAACAGGTCAGATATTGTCTTCCTGCTGGAGTTACTGAGGCATTGGCAGCTGTCCCATGGTCTGCTGCACATGCCTGTCCTCAGAGAAGACTCAGCAGAGAACAGGATGTGCAATCTGGGACCAGCACACTTCCTGATCCCCTTCGGAGGCTGTCCCATACACTTCAGCTGCAGCAGGGAGCAGAGAACCACATCTGCATCTGTAACCCAGAGCAGAGCAGATGAAAATCTATGCCTTATTCTCTGCTATCTTAAGTATAGAGTAATTACTTCCAGCAGAACAACAGAACAGATTGCATTTAAAATCAGAGAATTCAGTTTGTGGTAGAATTTGCACACTCTTTTTGTGATGTATTCTTCCCCATATTTCTTAGCCTTGTAATATGTTTCTAAAAACGCAGACTGTTTTCCCTGTCTATCTCCTTACTCTTCTCTCAAAAATACAGGTGAAAATGAAAGGTGTTTTATGCAGTGTTTTAAGTCTATCAAAGAAATTCTGGGACTTCTCAAGAACAACAGAAACTTCATGCACACTTTAAACCCAACTTTCAGCAATAGTCAGAACTACTTTCTGTTTATCTGATTTGCATAGCACTATTCAGGCTCTTGGGAATCAGTAGCATTAAATGCCATAGTTCAATGTGAGTAATGTGCTGTACCTTCCTCTCTCTAATGAACCTGTATTTTAGAACTGTCCTTGTGAACAAATCAACTGAGCAATAAATGCCCAACTTTGATCTTATATCTGTACCTTCCCTATGAGCTTTTCTGACTCATCTCTGTCCATCGGATTCTCCTCTGCCCACCAAATTTTCGAGTGTGGACTTGGTCTAAGGGACCCAGGCAGGAGCTGAATGTGACAATGCTTTGTCAGATATATAGCTCATGCCAACCCTTTCCCAGCACATCCTTGGGAGCAATGGGTGCATCTCGGTCACAGACACTGAGAATAATTTCAGTAGTTGGTTATACAACAACATTTGGGGCTACCATGGTGCCCACGACACAGCATATGGCAAAGAGTCAGACCTAGACTGCAACAGTCTGTATCTTATCTGACAACATTTATCACTCTAAGCATTTGAAATCTGTAAGTTTACTTGTTAGTTCTCTGGTGTTTTATTCTAGACAATTACACAGTGGACAAAAGTACCCTGTTTTAGGAGTGAGGGCACTTATCTCTTAACCAGTAATCTCTGTAATACACTTTCAAGCACACAGCTGCTGGTATCCCACAGCTGTGGGAAAACCTGAGCTGTTAGTTGCAGTTTGTGGAAAAGTTACTCATCTGATCAGTTATGCTTATTCATTTGACAACTGGCTGCCAGGGGAGATGAGCACCTTTACATGATATCAGGGCAGTTAAAGCACTGGCTCTACGAAATACGACTTCTGTTGTAAAGGAGCAGGTACTTTAGGGATGCAGCTTTTCACTGTTGTCTGGCTGAAACATACAGAATGTTCTGAGCTCACTCCTGAGGAGAAGCTACCTGAATGAATCTTTAGTTCACACCACCAGGGCTTGGCATAGTTCTGTCAATTAAGCCAAGTAATGATCATCTAAGTTACTCCAGTTAGCTGTCGCTTACTTCTGTTGGGTTTTTGGAAAATGGCTATTGAAATTAGTTTTGTGAAGCCACTTAATTGCACCTCTATACTTACGCAGCAGAAGCAGATGCTGTATAGCGAGTACCTTTTTGTCCTATTGAAGGACTATTTTGTAGCTAAACTTCATTCTTTTTGAGAGTAAATAATGTTGTCAATGACTAAATCACAAGTAAGCTTTAAGCAGTATTATTTCTCTCCTTTTCCAGTGATCTGAAGGACATTGATTAAAGGACAGTGTTGCTTTAGAATCACAATGAAAATTCTGGCACTATGTCAGGACAGAAAATGATAATGTTTTGAGAGGATATTACAAAGATGCACTGACATGAAGTCATCTACAGTTTTACAGCTGAAGCAAAACACAAAAGACTGGAAAAACAAAACCAAAAAAAGCTGGAAGAGGGAAACTTCAAAATATTTTTTTTTTGACAAATTTGTTTTACATTTTTCACTTTGGAGAAGTGATTGCTTCTACTTAGAAAAGGAAGAAGTGTTTCAAAAGTAAAAATGTCAGTCAAGAGCACAAGTTAGAAGCTGAAGACAGATGTAGTACAAACTTGAAACACAAAATGGATTAAAAGACTGATTAATTTTTTTTTTTTCATTTTGATTATTCATCAGCATTTGAGATAGAAATGTATTTATAATCACAGAATGAGAAGCATGGAATTGAGCTCTCTGCCTGGGTGCTACTGTATCTTAAAACACTTCTCAGAAATTGTAGAAATGTATCAGAATGGTGTCATAAGATAAAATAGTAGGGCTGGTACAGGGAAGACCAGTGATCATAAGGCAGTAATAGAACAGCAGGTAATCAAAAGATTCATAAGAGACACCGGCTGAGAGGAAAGCAGAAATTTTCAGTCACTACACTGGCTCCTCTTTCAGCACAGCAGTTGCAAAAATGGCAGGGAAAAAGCCAAGGCACTTCCATAGCCTGGTGGCTGTGTCTGGGATAAGTGTTTGAGATTCTTCCTGCAACATTAGAGCAGCATGAAGTACAGAACTTGAAAGCATGTCTGCTGAGGATATTTTCAGCTGAAATAAGGTTATTGTTTAAGCAAACAGGAGTTAGTCAGCAGGAGGCTCAGGAGTGCCAATTTTAATCAGAAATATTAATTTCAAATACAATTTGGAGCTCTTGCATGGTGAGAAGTGATTCTCACTAGGTGAACTCTCCAGGTCATCCATAAATGCATCTTATGCAGCACTGATTTCTAATCAGACCTAACACCTTTCTGAAGACTTGAGTTTGACATCTGGCAACATTTATGGATAGACTACATTTTTAAAAAGCAACTGATTTAAGACAGATTATATATTTAACAATGAAAATAATATTTATAAAAAAGTATTTCTATGTTTCTTCTACTGATTTCAAGTTCTAGACAGTCATGTTTAATGTGTGAGTTCTTTTAGAGGCATATTCTCTTCTTTTGAATCCATTTTTAAGTACCAAATATGAAAGTGAAACAGAAGCCTCAAAACTGTAATGTTCATAGAAATTGAACTTTTCTGAAAATAAACAACTTTCACAGTGGAAAGTTTCTCCAAACTCTACTTCACTTCTAAGCAGACACCAAAGAATCTAATTTTCATACAAAATTACATAGGAAATTTGGCTCCATAATTTCTGATACAGATAAAATATTAAGCCCTAGTACAAAACCATCCGACACTTAACTGTGAAAAAATCCAACGCAACTGTTTTCTTTGTTCCTCCCTTTCTCTGAGCAGAGTTCATGCAACATCAAAATCGGAAAATTAGTGCAGACTAGATGTGGGTAGCCTCTTTACTACTCAGGAGTGATCGACTAATAGTATCTAAAGAAGTAGCTGGACATAAAGACAGCATAAAAAGTACTCTATAGAACACTTACAATGAGAAATTGAACTTCCTTGAGTAATAATTACTCTACACATGTAAGCGTCATCAGCTAACTTAGTGAGGGTTCTTTCAAACCTATCATCTAGATGATTTATGAAGATGTTGGACAGGGTGGGGGCAAGTTTTGATCCCTGTGGGACCCTGTGTGTGACAGGGAGCCAGCCTGAGTAAAAGCATCAATCAGCATGCTCTGATTTCAGTCTGTGAGTCAACTTCCAATCCATCCCACTGACCATTTTTCCAGTCAGTAGCTTGCCACTTTGTGCAGGAGTAGGCAGTGGCAAACAGTGTCAAATGCCTTGTTGAAGTCCAGGGGCTTGAACTGCTTTGGCTGCCTCTTCTCAGCCTGTGTACTCTGCTGCATCTCTGAAAAGCACAGAAGAGATTTAGAGGACACTGAAAAGTTATCAGAACAAGTTAAGGAATATAATTTTTTCCCCCATTTTGGCAATTTCTTACATTACACACATTTGGGAATAACTTGTAGAATTTAGAACAAAATCAAGGCTTTTGATACTGAATCTTGTGCACCTAGAGAAGATGTAGAAAGTCTGAAATGAAATTAGAATTCTGGGTGTAAAGTCCTTTTATAGTTTTACGTTTTTATTAACTTATACTTTAGTGTAAATCTAGTTCTTAAGCCCTCCAAAAGTTTGGCATAAGTTGGTCCTAAGTATCAACTATTATGATTATATTCTCAAAGTCTACTAACTCTCACTTTGCCTATATAAATAAAAATCACAATTATATTATATTGTTTGGATCGGATTCCCTACAGTTTAAAATTCCTAAGCTATGAGAAATATATTCAGAATGCATGTCAGGGAATGTTCAGGTTCTTTCCTTGTAAATTATTTTTCCGTAGGTTTTCTGATAAACTAAACTATAGATGATTTAATGATACCGTTCTGCCTAGCAGTAGACTCTTCAAATATCTTTGGTTATTGTTCATTCACTATAAACATTGCTTTTCAGGGAAACAACAATCCAAAGGTACACAATGGCACTTAAACAAGGTAAGCCAAAAGTGAAGATCCAATAATAAATTTGGGAGTTGGCAAAAATTTTGTCTGTATGAACCTAACTGATGAGACTTTATTTAAGGATATGAAGATATAGAAACAGAAATGCATGAAGAAACTACCTGTCATGTAAAGCAAGTGTATTTGTCACAATCCTTTTTGTTGTATTTCTTTGTATGGAATAGGTACTTATATGTTCATATCCCTGTATGCTCATTCATATACCTATGTATATATATAGGTCTGCACCTGTTGTTATCCATCATAATTTGGTATCAGTGAAATTAGTTACTCCTCCTGGTGCTACACTGTGCAGAACTTTTATAACCATTGGAATTATTAAAATCATATTCTGTTTTCCTCCTTTGATGAATTTCCCAATTATGTAATACCATGAAGCAGGGAAAATGTTAACAAAACGGTGATGGTATATTAAAATCAGAGCATTATAGACTCCTTCTTTCCTGCTCTGCAAACAGTCACAACAGCAATATTGATATGAGATATACAAAAATTCACAGAATAATTCCTAATATTATGGCACTGAGTGAATGTGGAGGGGAAAAAAAAGCCATAATAACTCAATTTCAAACTTGTATCTCTCTTTGACTCTAACCATCCTTTTGAGTGTAACTGGCTGGATGTGCAGCATCCAAATTTCTCTTGCAAGTGATTTCCAGTAATGATGGCACCAAGAAAGCAAGCCTCACAAGAAAGCTATCTAATTTAGAAAATGCAAGTCTTTTCATATCACAAATATTTAGCTTTGATGTGAAATAATATTTTGGGTTGGTTTTTTTTCTCTAATTACTTACATGCTTTGAGTATTAAGCCAGGTTCTTTCCACTTCTTGAATCTCTGCATTTAATGAAGAACTGTGTTTAACAGCTAAAAATATGCATGTTTAATTATGTTTTAGGCATTTTTTCCTAGTGGAAATTAAGTTTTGAGTGAGGCTTAGGCTTCCAATGAAGAGGAAGAGGAGAATTAGCTGTTTCAGAATAGGATCCAGAAAGGAAAAGATGCTGGGAAAGGACAAGTTTGCATAGCACACTGGGGAACAGTACATTTGAAATAGCAGTTTGCTGTTTGCTGGAGAACAGTGGCTCCACGAGAATACTTCATATTCAAAAGGTCCAGGTGAGTACATACAAATGGTGGTAGAAAATTCTATCCAGTATTCTATATGTCTGTGGGTTTACTATTCTTTAGAAAAAAGAGAAGGGGAGAGAGAGAGAGTGGTAGGGAAAGAAAGAGAAAGAAGTAAGATGGAGAAATGGTATTTAACATGTCTTTTAGAAAGTGTGGCCTGCTTGGGTCCAAAATTCTCCTTACTAAGAGAGGTTTAAAGCCATAAAGTTTCATTATAAGGCAGCATGCATTCAGTGAACAATGATTATTATGGTTAGATCCCATTTTGCTGTCCCTGTCCTGTGTCAGCAGTGAAATTCATGAAGCAAGAGAAAAAGGGGCTTGGTGCCATAAGCTGATGGCCAGGACTTGAAGGGTGCTGGAGGATTTTCTGGGTCCTTTCTCCAAAGACTGTTTCTGTACTTTAAATCAAACACAACGTAGACTTGCTTTGCTCAGATGAAGAACCCATAAACTCATCTGCCTTCTGGTTTTAACCCTTGGAAGTAAAATGGGGCCAGAATATGCCAAGAGCACCCCTTCACATACTTGCTTTGCTTCTGTTCCCTCAAATAACCTACACCTTAGTTCTTACATGTCTCTCCTGGGAGGTAGGTTATGTCAGTGTGAATCCCTCAGGCAAAGGAGAGAACTCGATCCAGTGTGTCTCTTTCCTGGTTGAATGTTTGAATCTCTCTGGCCACTGCATTTCCCCTCAGCTACAACTGGAAGAAAAGCAGCCACAGCATTTTTGTGAGGTTGTGTCAGCCTGTGTCAGACCCTGCGGGAGCCTGGCAGAGAAATGCGTTGGTTCCACATCTGCATCGGGTTTAGGCCAGAGATAAGGATCTCCTGGGGCTGGGGAAGACCTGGGCATGCACTGAAACAAAATTTTAAGACTTTGGAGAACCTTAAATCAATCAGGGAGGAACCAACTGATCTTAACAGCCTTCAGGTTTAGACATCATCGAGTGGGGAGTATAAGAGGAATTTTTTTGTCTTAGGCATCTCAGATCTGCCTGCTTAGGTCCTCTACTAAATCTAATGGAAGGATCCTGTTAAAGACAGAATCAGGATGTTGAATACTTGTGCAGTGTAATTGTCAGATGCCATAGGTTTCTAGGATTTGTGTTTACTTCTGTTCTTGCAAAAGGTATTTCTGTCAAAAAAGGGCATTTCCTCAGGGAATATTTCCATTTTAAAATAAAATATCTAAGTCTAACAAAGAAGCTGTTACTATTAGAAATACGGCTCTGATGAATGCAAAGAACTAAAGTTGTTCCAATAAAATGCTTGGGAGAATTTTACTTAAATTGCCTTACCCATCAGACATCTGTGCGTTTTCTCTTCTCTTGCTGTTTGAACACAGTCTATAATTAATTGCTGTAATAGATAGTTACTGGCATATACTCATAAGAACTGCAAAGGTGTAGAGTCAAGTATTTCTGTCAAATATATACATTTTCAGAAATACTAGAGCAAAAAGAAAACATATTCTGTTTTATAACTTAACACATAAATTTTGCTGCAAGCATAAGGTTATGAGAAGAAAAGGAACTGAATTTCTGCAGACATTTGGCAATCTTAATTTTGTTTTGAAAAATAATTACTTTATATGAAATGAAATTTCAAAATTATTTATAAGTTACTCAAACATCTAAGAAGTATTTTGAACCAGGACAGCATGCAATATATTATCAAAAATATAACTTTTGAAAATTAATTAAAAAGTTCAAATATGAGGGAAAAAAACTGAAACACTGAAACATGCAACATGGAAAAAATTCCAGCTTGTGTGACTACCCTGACTTGTTATATTGCAAATGATGCCTCATAAAAATATAATGTGTAGAATTTTCTGATATAAGAATATTTTACTCTGAGATTTTTAACTCGCTGCGCATATAATGCTTCTAAAGACCTACTGGAATTAAGAAGAATGAAAAATAAAATTGATGATTTTGAGTTTCTGGGATACACCAGGAGCATGCCATTGTGTCAAGCTGCAGATATATGGTATGTACAGTGGTCTAATGCACATTTATTATCTGAATATATTGATTTGAAGCCTATGAGCACTATTTCTCAGCACTGTTCTTTGTTTTATCATTATTTTAGTGCTTGAGGATAAAAGAACAATGAAAAACTAATAAATCTTATCTTTTCTTCTTAAGGATTTATGCATTCTACTTCATTTTTTAAATTTCCTTACTAAATCTTTGAAGATTTCTCTGTCAAATGTCTTGGTCATTCTTTTTGCTTATATTACGGTATAGTAGTTAAAGATAGAAAAACCTCAAACCCAAGGTAGTGTTTCTAACATTAGATAAGTGCACCTGCTTGATTTTTTTTTTTTTTTAAATAAATAATTATTGGAAATACATCTAGAAAATTAATTAGAACTTCTGCTCATAGGGTTGGTTTTTTATGCCTGTCCTCTTTTCCACCAGAATTATCAATCCACTTTATTACTGCGACACACTGGGAAACTCTCCAGCTGTCCAAACCAATATTTCCACCACTGTCAAAGCCAAGCTCTCCCTTTGCTGGCTGGCTGTCACACACCAGAGCCATCACATGCCTCCCTGCTGCTCTGGGCAACAGTGAGCCAGGCAGGAGCTCACTGCGCCTCGCATGGTGAGCTCTGACATACCGTAGAGAGATGGCCTCTCCTTGATTTGCTTAAGCTGCTGTCATGAACACATGATCTCCCAAGAGCTGTACCAGGGCCTGTCAAAAATAAAATACTTTCCCTGTTAACATGATGTACTTGCTTAGGAACTGCATCAAATATGACTGACTTTTTCTGCTAAAAAGAAGGGTTAACCAACTAATCAAAATTTATTTTCCTGCTTTGAATGTATTTATTCATGCTGTGAAGGTAACTCATATTGGTTTCATCATCAAATTATATTTTTTGAGTATTCACTTCAAAATTGCAGCCAGCTGAACACCAGTTATTGGCAATAGTATTACAGATTGAGGAACACTAAGTTATGCTCCTCTGCTGTCTTATCCGGAGACTTGCTTCAGGTCACAAGTGGAAATTAATTTCTTGATGTTACTTTCCTGTTAACTGGCTACAGATCCACATTACCATAGTCTGCATGACTGTCAGAGTTCACTCAGTGGAGGCTTAGTTCTGGAATAGCAAGGGCTTTGCAGGTCAAGCATGCTGTGCATTGGCAGAAATACAAGACCCAGTTCTGAGATGAACTTCTGTCACTACCATGAAAATTACAGTGAGTATTGTTGGAAAAATATCTGGTTTTCAGATTTTCATGTTTGTGTTCCACACAAAGACATAAAAACATAAGTAAAATCCAGCAATCTGATATATCAGTAAATATTCATATTTACTGTTTGAGTTGGTTACAGCTTTCCTAAAATAAAAAAATAAATAGATTTCATTTGTTAATACTGCCTCACTTGAAATCCTTTATTCAAAATATCTTCCGGTTCACCAACTTTTAGCAAATCTAGTGAAACTCAAAGAGATCCCAGCAAGTAACTTCTGGCATGGGGGTCCCAGAAGATCTGGTTCTCCTTATGGAGGGCAAAAGGGTCTAACCCAGGTTGGGGATAGTAAAGCCTACTGGCAGCTGGGTTTATTTGGTTCCAATCAGGAGACTAAACACAGATTCCAGAATGCTGGAAACCTGTGGAACAGTATAGAAGCTAGAAGTATTTAATCTTTTTTTTTTTTTGGGGGGGGGAGTGAATACTAAATGTATTTTAAGTTCTGCTCTAATTTGAAGAAAGGAGAGCATGGTCTGAATGTGGAATCCTGCTTTTCAAGAAATGCTTATCAAAACACCTGAATACCTCATCACAGTTCATCACACCTAATAATCAGCACAAAATAACCCCTTATACCCTGTCTTTTCAAAATGCCTGGATTAAAATATCAGTATGGATTTGAGGCTGCACTTTTTACCATTGGCTACAGATAAGACTGGGTATGTGATGGCAGGAAGAGTAGAGGACTCTTCAAACTGAAATGTTACAGTCATTTCATTTCATGTGTAAAAAATCCCCCTCTATTCTTTCTGTAGTTGAACTACACAGGTTATGTAGACTTACCTGGGGGCAAGAAATGTACAGAGAGGACTTCTCTTTCTTTCACTTCAAGACAAATGTGGGAAATTGTTAAATAGTTGCAGAGTCTCTGAATTAAGCCATAAACCCAGATTCAGGAAACAAACAAACAAGAATCACTGATTAAAATAATTGCTCTCCAAAATACAGAAACTCTGTGGGTTAAATTTGAGTCCTTTTAATCATTCCTGGTGCATGCCAGGGCATGTGAAAGCTATTTCTCTCCATTATACTTACGATTCACTCAGCAAACTTCCAAAAAAAAAGAGAACAAAACGTAGAAAGAAAATCCACTGTCCATAACTAACCACACATAATGAAATTTACATTCAGAAGCCCATGTTTTTAGTGTTCTTTCATGTTTGAATTCATGAAACTAATTCCATTTCTCTATCAAGATGCTATTTTGATAAAGAAGTGAGTGAAAAACTTTCCAGCACCCTTGGAATGCAACTTTTATAACCCAGTTAAAGAAATTGCTTAGACTCCAGGAAAGGCAGAATGGGTTTTTTTTTTTTCTGTATTAGCACAACTCAAATTTTCCAGCATTGAAATAATTTCACAGAATCACAGAATGTGTAAGGTTGGAAAAGACCACAGTGGGTCATCTGGTCCAACCTCTCTGCTCAATGCAGGGTCACCCTAGATCACATGGCACAGGATTGCACCCCGATGGTTCTGGAATATCTCCAGTGAGGGAGACTCCACAGCTTCTCTGGACAGTCTGTTCCAGTGCTCCGTCACCTGCACAGTAAAAAAGTTCTTCCTCATATTCAGGTGGAACTTCCTGTGCATCAGTCTCTGCCCATTGCCTCTTGTCCTATTGCCTGGCACCACTGAGAAGAGCCTGGAAACATCCTCTGACACCCTCCCTTCAGATACTCATAGACACTGATGAGGTCCCCTCTCAGTCTTATTCTGGCTAAACAGGCCCAGCTCCCTCAGCCTTTTCTCATAAGAGAGAAGCTCCATTCATTCCCTAAATCATCTACATAGCCCTCTGCTGGACCTGCTGCAGGAACTCCATGTCTCTCTTGTCCTGAGGAGCCCAGAACTGGATGCAGCACTCCAGATGTGGCCTCAATAAGGCTGAGTAGAGGGGCAGGGTCACGTCCCTTCACCCTAATACACGCCAGGACACCAATGGCCTTCTTGTCCATAAGGGCACTGCTGGCTCATGGAGAGCTTGTTGTCCACCGGGACCCCAGGTCCTTCTCTGCAGAGCAGCTTTCCAGCAGGTGGTCCCCCAGCATGTACTGGTGTGTGGGGTAACTCCTTCCCACGTGCAGGACGCTGCATTTGCCTCTGTTGCATTTTGGAAGGTTCTTTGCTGCCCATCTTTCTAGCCTGTTGGGGCCCTTCTGAAGGGCTGGGGTATCTGAAGAATGGCACAGCCATCTGGGGTATCGGCCACTTCTCCCAGCTTTGTGTTGTCAGCAAACCTGCTGAGGAGGCATGTAATCCTTTATCAGTTATGTGAATATGCTGTGGAAGTTCCATGTTTTATGAGCAGTTACAGAAGAAGAATTTGTCCAAGTCGTTACTACTTTATTTTTCTGTAATTAACTGTACTTCCTTCTTGCCTGATGGATCATGGGGAAGGTACAGTCACTGATTTACCTAGATCCTGTCTGTATATGACTGAGAAATAGGGATTATATGCTCACAACCTACAGATCACAGACTTGTAGTAAAAGCCACTAACTAAAAAACAGGAGTCCCAAGTTAAATCTTAGTTTAATGATTTCAAATGAGGACATAAGCCTGTATTTTTTCCATCTCTTTATCCTATGAACAGTATCCTTCTCAAAACAAATTATGTATGTAGCCTGAGAAACTGGGGAACTAACTTTATCAGAAAGAATAGATTTACAAACCCTGACCCCCATCAGCAAGACAAGGGTCATAATTATAAAACTATTCCTTATCAAATGGAGAGGAAGGAAAGTACTCATTCATTATAACACAACCCACCTTCCCACCTCCCACCGCCCCCCCCCCCCCCAAATATTCTCCCCAAATACAGTTTTAATTCCTTCTGGAATCATGAAATATGCTGCAAATCTGTAAATACTGTTGGAGGCAAAGAATTGATACGTTCTTGAACTTGTTAGGAAGCTGAGCAATGCAACTTGTTGAAGAGGGAAAGGGAAGCGATTAGGAGCTGATGGATGAATTAGAGGTAAATATAGTGACTCACCTAATTGAGGAGCTGCCTGTCCCATCCCACACAGCTGGACCTCTGCCCTGATCCCAGCTACAACCAGAGATATAATGCTTCATACCAATGCAGCCTGGAGATGGCAAACATATGGTAGTGGTGAAGATTTTCAAACGAATGTGTTATCTCCTTAATAAAAGTCCATGGGAAAAGTGAATTAAGAATTTTCTACCCTGATTACACAAAGTCTTTATTTTGAGATCTGTGATGGACCCTTGCTCTGTTCCAAAGTAATGAATTCACTGTAGTTCTAAGGGTTTTTATGTTCAAACAAAAAACATATATACCATCTTATAGTATAAGGATAAAGTAAAAGTGTAGAGTTATCTTTTTTGCAAAACCTGATTCTGGACAGTAAACTACTAAGAGCTACAGACTGATAGCACTCAGAGAGACTGAACACAGACAAAACATTAGTAATAATTAAATTAAAACTACCCTATGAATACCACCAATTAGAAAATTGTGTGCAAGAAAGAGGAAATAAAAAAGAAATAAAGAAAGAAAAGGCAGAGAGAAATGTGATTTTTGATAAAGATGAAAATGGATATGTATGACATCCTACCACATGAGATGGCCATTAGTTTATAGATGAAAATAGTTATTGATTACTCAGGTTACAGTCACCTATTGGAATTAATTGGATCTTTTGTTCAGCTGTTCATCCCAAGAAAAATTATCCCTAGCACCTCCAATAAAAAAACTCCAAACCTTACCAATGTACAGATTTATAAATCGTATTTTCACTCCTAGTATTTTAATCAAAATGAGCTCAATTGTGACAGCTAGATATTTTGCTTTTAACTTTAACAGAACTAAGATTTGACCTTAATTTTCTGTGTGTTCCTTTTATTTGTTGCTGTTGTATTAATTTTGATCCATATCTGCTTTCTTCGGTTTCATTTTATGGTGAATTTAAGATTCTGTATAAGCAAGAGAAAGGTAAATCCTTGAGACTTCCAATTTCAACCTGTGATCATTATACAAACACACTAGAAGCCAGAAATGTTTCATCCCACCCCCCAGCCTAAGAAAATCTCTTATGACTGTTGATGGAGACAGATTTAATTATGGCACTGTTTCACAGAAGCCTGAGCATATGAGCACAGAGTGGACATGAACCGTTGTCAAGGTCCATCTGGCAATGTTTCAACTGCCAAGGGCAAGACTAGAGATCAAAGGAAAGAGTCAAAAATCCTAACTGCTGTATGAAAGCCTCATGTAGACCAGGCTTGCTGGCAGACATTGATCAGATTCATTATTACGTTTGCTATTTCTAGTTATAGAAGAAAAATGAGCCTTGCCTATGAATGTTTAAACAGGAAAGACAAAGAGATTCTGAAGAAAATCCTTTAGTCAGGGAGCACAAGACGTTTTTTCCCTTAAATTCAAACTTACTTGAACACTAAGAGTTTAAATTTTAGAGTTAAACTTAAGTCCCTTGTGAACTGGAGCTTCCACCAGAATTTGCTTGTGTCTTCTAAGTCCTGATGGCCCCAAGTCCTGATGGCCTCAAGCAGAGTCACTTGATAGTTGAGTTTTGGGATATAAAAAAAGGTGTTTCCTTTAACTGTTGCTTTCAGCATATGCCAGCAGCGACCTATAGGTATGAGGCTGCTGAGCTATTTTTGTGTAAGTCTGTGCACTTTATTGGAAGTCATGAATTTCTTTAAGGAAAGGGAAGACAAAGGAATTGCTTGCTTCAGGAGACTGCAGAGAAAAAGAGCTGTCTCCTCCCTTCCCCTCTCCCCTCTTCCCCACAGAAAGGAAGGAGGTGCACACATGCACTTCCAACATTCCTCTCTCTTGAGGGTCAAAAAGTCCTCTCAATAAGAAGATGAATACATCTATGTAATCTACTCTTCTTTTCCTCTTAACCAGAGAATATTTATCTTTACTTGGCTGACAACACAAGTTTGGGACCCCCCAGACTGTTTTTAAAAATAATTGAATTTCCCAAAATTCAAAATACGTTTTGAAAAGTAAACCACACTCATATTTTGGAATGTGATTACTCAGATACAGCTGTTGGTAGGGAAGTGTAAGGTAAAATAAGCTTCAGAATTGGGGTTTTCATTGGCTGTATAAAACCTTTGGTGTTAGAAGGCCCAGATCAGTAGCTTGGTTAAAGCTAGGCAAAGGCAGCCGTTTTGTTGAAAATTGTTTCATACATCATCATACATGGTGATTTTTTTCGCCAGGTTCTGAGAAAAAAAAGTTAAAAATCAGTGGGTCTCTCTTTTCTCCATATTGTGCATAGTCCAAATGACCTTTCACTATTGCTAGAGAGCTCTCTGAAGGCATTCTTTGATATTATCTAATCTCATTACTGAGAGAAGATAGAGTAACATTTTATTGTACACCATCTATACTATATATCTGATACTTCCTGTGTCTCTTAATAATTACAACACTGACACATTTATTTTCTCCTGAGCATCTGAGTAAAATTACGTGGTCATTAGATGATCTTATTCAAATCTTTTCAGTAACCCCTTATCAACTTTCTGAGTGTTTATATAACCTTACAATCTGCAGCAGCAGAACTAATTTTTGAAGTGACATTTGAAAATTCATCATGAAGTTTCAATACAACAGACTTACTTGTCTCATGAACTATTTCCCATTAATCCAATGGGAATTTTGCTATTTGAGTTCAGTGGGACAGGGACAGGACAAAAAGATACTTTACCCTGGGAATCATTCAGAATGCAGATTTCCTGACTTATTTTCTGATAAAACCTTTGAAATTTGATTTTTTTTTTTTTTTTACATGATCAATATTTACTCTAACTGGCAGAAAAGCATTTTTACTTCTGCTTTATTTGTGTAAACTGTGAAAGGAGGAAGTGGGATGCAAAATTGCTGAAGAAACCTCCCAGACCAGAGGAGGGGGATTTTCTGTAGTCATCCAGTCCAAAATTCCCATGCTTCCAAGAGCAATATATCGATGCCTACTCCTCTTCCTGCCTTTCCATGTTTCCTTTCCTTACCATGGCATATGCATCCTCATGCTGGTCCCTCATTTCTGAAGTGATGAAATTCTTTTGCCCTCATTATTGAGAAATCTTGAGACAACTCAGTTTCATAAATCTTTTTTGGTTTTTGTTCTGAATTTCTTTTTTCTTCATATATACAAAGTTTATGGCAAAATAATGTTGACATAAAAATATGTCTGGAGCTTTCAAGACAGAACTGAAAACATTACTCTTAGTCTGTAGTTGAAACCTGTAATCAGGTGACAAATATCCTTTGACAGATGCATATGCACACACCAGACCAGATTATAAATTAGTCTCCAAAAGGGATTTTTTGTGGTTATGTCTGACCTGCTCAGGCTGTACAAGGAGACCTGACAGAAATAGTTTATACTAGCTAAGTATTAAAAATAAGTCTCTTGATACAATTGGATTTCATTTGTACTAACTGCAAATCTCTTCTTAAAAGAGGCAGTGTAAAATATCCTAGAAGGTATGAGTTTGGATTTGAAAACAAAGACTGTCTGGATATGTTTATCATGAGTTCTATTTTAATGTTTAGGTTATGTCTTCATGTCTTCATTTTTTTCTATACAGTAACTGATCACCAGTTGCAGAAGAAGCCTATCTGCCATCTATAGTATAAAGCCTCTCCTTTCTCAAGGATACAACCACAGGGATTTTTTCTAGACTGAGGAATTTTCCTGCTTTGGGTCCCTCTTCCTGGGCCATTTCACTGGATGATAAGTGCATCAGCAGAACTTAGATAGAAATGTTCATCATTAGTGAGAATATAAAAACACTTCCACATTTATTTTAAATAAGAATCACAGAATCAGCTGAGTTGGAGGGGACCCACAAGGATCGTTAAGTCCAACTCCCAGACCTGCATAGGACCATACTCAAGAGCCACACCATGTGCCTGAGGGCATTGTCCAAACACTTCTTGAACTCTGTCAGGCTGGTGCTGTGACCACTTCCCTGGGGAGCCTGCTCCAGTGCCCAACCACCCTCTGGGTAAATAATCTTTTTCTAATACCTAGCCTAAACGTCCCCTGACACAACTTCCCTCTGGTCCTGTTACTGGTCACCACAGAGAAGAGATCGGTATCTGCTCCTTTTGCTTTTCTCCAGGAAAATAGTTTCATTGCCATGGATTAAACAGTAAGATACTGATAGAAAAGTTTTAGTTCTCTGTCTTTCAAATGCAGCTCCAAAGAGTATGATTTTTTTTTTTGTTATTCATTCTCCAAGATTGCTGAAGTATCATATATGTTCAACCTTTCTGTATGACTATACAAGATAAATACTTTTAAATGGCACAGAGGAACAAATGAGAGAGATTAAATTGTGTTCTCTCAGAGGAATGTTGAACACCATGTGAATATCCACACTGCAGATGAAGAATTATTAGGATGACCTTAGGAGAGCATTTTAAAAAAAAGCTGCTAAAGAATGATATTTTTCTGTGGACACAATGCCTGAGAATGTTTAACTCATGTTGCAGGGGAAATGAAGAAAAAAATTTAGAGACTCCAGTATGACAGATATACTCAGCTCAAAATACTCAAAAGGAACAAACAATTTATGTCCAGCTCATGACCCCAAATGGTTGAAAGAAGTAATAAGCACCTTTGAATTATGGATGTGCCCTAAAAAGAGAGAGATGTTGTAAACACACAATAGCATAACTCACAGCATATACTGCAAATGCGTTCTTAGTTCATCATATTATTGAAAGATGCAAACACTTTTGACATTAAATAACACTATTTATACTTAAAAATAGGAGTCTTCTAAATGACATTAGGTGTACTTACTAAAGAATACTATATACAGAACATCAAATTTTGGGGAAGCCATCTGTAAAACAAAAGTTCTATAATTTCTACTGCAAAGCAGTGGACATGCCTGCAAATACATGGCTGCATCATGACCTTATGTATTTCAAACTAACAGCACAGAGGGCCAGTCTAAGTGTGTCTTGTCTTAGGTTGAAACTGGCTGGCTGAGGCGCAGCTGGCAGTGCCGCAGCAGAGTGCAATGGTGGGATATTCATTTTGCTTCTCGGGAGATTTTCGGCATGTGATTATTGTACAGATGATGAATGAAAGGTCTGGGAATCAGGATGGCAATTCAGTACTGAGAAACTTGCTCTTGTTGTTGCTCAGCTGGGGAACACCACCCGCAACTCCCCAGCTGGGCAGTGCATTAAGATCAGAATGAGTGCCCCAGAGCATCCATACCAAAGATACTATATGGGCTACCAATTATCTGCGGGGCGAAGATGTAGCTTGACTTGTAGGTTCTGTAGTATCTACAAGCCAGGCCTCTCACTTCCCAAGAAAGTGCTCTAACTTCTTGACAGTTCAGCTGCAAGGTAGGTATAGTTACCATGTGCTTCTCTCCTGGCAAATGAGATCCCAAGTGGCTAGAGGTTCCTAGCATCAACAAAGGTATCTTTAGGGTAAAAACGGAGTGATCAGCTTAGGAAGACTTCTGCCTGCAGTGAACTTCACAGGGTTTATATTTTCTCACCTAATGTATGTGAGTTGTTCAGACTACTAGTTCAATAGTAGGCCAGCCACTGAATCTGTGAGGGAAACAGTGCTTCACTGAAGCAACCTAACTGGAAAAGTACTCAAAGTACATTCTTGACTTTATCATTTTATACCTGCACAATGCATCAGAATACAGTGATGTCTGGAATGGACATGAGAGCTCTACTGAACATTAAAATCTGCATACACTGCAGAAAAAAAAAAAAAAAACAAAAAAAACCAACCCCAAACCCAAGCTTTTTCTGCTATTGCTATAACAGTTCCCCAAATGAAGTAAATTGTGTGATGAAAAATCTGTTTAAACTGTGATTGCTCATGGATCAATTCTAACATTTTTGTAAAAGACATCTCCTCCTCTCTCCAAATTTTAAAAAGCCTAAATTTTCTGCCACAGCTTGTGTCATAAACACAGCCTGAGACAATAACTTTTGAATCACGTTTCTGAGCAGAGGAAAAAAATAAAGGGTGTGATAGAATGGGGATTGCTGATGGGTTGTCAGTATAACAGAAAACATTTCTATCCCTGGAAGTTGGGTGTTCTTTTCTGCCAGCTTAACAAAATATAGACTATTTTTTAAGCTTGTAACAAGAGGATTAGGTTTTCCTCTGCATTTAATTGTTTTAGCATTTGGGCAGATATAATTTTTTTAAGAGGAAGCATGATGAAAGAGATTTATCTGTAAGATTTTCTTAAGGTGCTCAGAGTATTTATGGATGTAGAAATTCAGCTTCTTGCCTTCTTGATGTCTAGCAATGGAATAAAATTTATACCATAATGCTGAGATAGTTTTAAAGCAGTATATATTTCTATGTTATATGTACAAGTATAGCTGTAACTTGTCAAGAGATGTAGACATATTAAGATGCTGAAAATTATATTTAATTAGAAATGCATAAAAGAAGAAGCATTCAATTATTTTGGCAGTCAAATTTACTTGAACATGTATCTTCATGCACCAAGAATGTATTGTAATTAATCACAATTATCTCTTGTACCTTTAATCCACACGTTAGGCCACAAATCTGTGTTGCGAAATATTCTTGAGAAGTCAGTTAGCAGACATTTGCTGTGGAAAATGAGTGAGTGACACATGAATATTACCTTGTATTTAGGGCACTTCCTGAAAGAAAAGAGTAACAAAGTCAGAGAAAATGCAGCTACAGTGATAAATGTGCCACTGAACGTGTTCTCAATGCAGTCAATAATTATACAATTTACCAAGTCCAGGATTATGAGGAAGAATTAAGACAGGCTAAGTTAAACCAAATTCTGAAATCACTGAACTGCCTGAGTCAACATGCCTCCATACTGCATGTTGCTGTTCCCCACTATTCTGGAAGGTGGTCTATGTGGACACCATTGCCCTGGCCTGGACTTCTTAGTTTCCATACATGAGTGGGCTAGAAAAACCTAATTCTTCTTATCTTGGTTCATATTCTTGCACCAAAAACCAAATGAAATACAAAATACAAAATTAAATACAATAAATATTTTTATTGAAGCAAAACAAATACCTCGGCTGTAGCACTCCTCCAAGTGTGCCAGTATGTGCAATTTTCTTGTAGATATAAAAGTATTTGCCTCAGAACTGTTTCATGATATAAATACTGCTCCCCAGAAATATTAAAAAGGACTACAAATCAGCAATGGAAAATTAAAAAAACAAAAAAAAACCAACAAAAAGCACCCCAAAGACCCTCTTCTACCCTCCCCAAAACCATAGCACTTAACCAACAGCCTTTAGCATGCCTTTTCCAAACTTTAACTAGAAGTGAATAAAATGCCTGGGGGAATTCAGTGGTATTCTCTCTGAAACAGGTTAACGGAGTAGCCTCATATGTGTCAAGCCTTCATTAAAAATTTTAGTCCATCTATATAAAAAGTTTCCTGGTGGTTCTAAAAACTTCACCAAGAAATATCTAAATGAAGTCTTATGAATCTCTGTTCAAACGATCTGTTGAAAAACTAATTAGATTCTCTGGATCCTTCAACACAAACCAAACTGAAGTGCATGTGAATCAATTCCAACTTGCTGAGTAAAGAAAAACGTAGGTGATCCTTAAACATGTAGAGGGAAAACAGAACAGCCTGGCAGTTTTAAAAATTATGTGTATCTACTTGTATAGATGCATGCATGAACAGAGCCCTGGAAACACCAAAAGAACTATAAACACAGGTAACTAGGAGTGAATTCTGGCCTGCTTCTTGCCAGGTCACTGTATTTCATAGCTTGTAAATGACATCCATTTTGGTACAAACATTAAGAAAATCAGAACTGCAGACATTCCAAAATATTTTATGCATCTTTAAACTGCTTCTTTCTACAAGATCCCAAAGGGTTGCCATAGAACTCATTGAGGGGTAATATACAATTCAGCATGAGTCATGGAGACATAACAAAGGAATAAACATTTTGTGGGTGAATGATGACAATGTGTATTCTGTTCTTATTCAAAATACTCATATGCACTTTTATGTAATATGAAATAAAAATGGCATCTCTGTATGAATATTGAACAAAGTTGGCACATGTATGAGTGTAATGTAATTAAAATCTTACAGATAAAACTGTTGCAGATAAGTATTTCATGTTTGCTAGTCAGGCTAAATCAAAAACAAATGTTGTCATGGTGCATAAACACCTCTGCCTCAGAACTGCAGAAAACGTGTGATACAGAGATGGCACCATTTGTATGAACCTATGTATCTGTAAAGTCTGAGAGAACTGGATTAGGGTGAGGAACAGAGAAGTAATTTCTGAGAATAATAATTGAGAAGTATCAGGTGAAGACAACCTTAAGAGCCTAAAGGATGGTATTGAGACAGCTAACAGGATCAGGAAAAGATCCTAGTCATGTTCCTGTTCAGCTTCTGTATAGTGATCACTAAGTCTACTTCATTCCTTGAAAATTAACTATCTCATACAAGTTTTTAAAGATGAAATTACAGATTTCTTTTCCCCTGAAATATGAATTTCACATCTTCATCTGGGGTTTTTTTTGCATTATTTTTCCCCTCAATATTTTCAATGTAATTGTTTTATGTATTTTTAAATTTATAGTCATATGGGGTTCAGTGAATGTCATTCCTGACCTTTTTTTGTTAGGCAGCCATATAAAAGAGCTTATGCAAATCCTAACATTTCTTAATTCTTTTCAGTTCTTCAGGGGAGGAACATGCTCCTGAAAGCTCTGTTAGGATCATTTTTTTTATGACAGAAAGGTGATAGAAAAAAGTTGCAACTTGGAACACGCTTGTCTGAAAACTAAAAGCAAATCTGAAATTAAACACAACACAATGTTTATGATAAGATAGATATGTAAAAAACATATGAGAGCATAGTCTATATTGCACATATATGTATTTTTTTCTGCATATCAGTCCAAACAGTTACGAATCATGACTGTTTATATGCCCATAAACAGAAATATTTTCATTGCAAAAATTATTTTAAAAGCTCCAAATGTTTGAAAACAAATAACCAGCCCAAAAAAATACAATTAGTTTTAAGTTGCATTTTCCATTTTGTACTTCAGTATCTGCTTTTCAGCTTTTTTGAGTCCTTTCAGCACACATGGGTCATCTTTTTCAACTTTTCTGTAGCAGAAAAGCTGGAACATTTATATGGGGTTTTTGGCAACACTGAAATTTTCTATAAAATCTTGTCTTTTTAATTAAAAACAGGGATTAAAACTGTAATTTGTAATTTATCTAGGTATAAGTTATGCTACTTGTACCTCAGAATGTCTTTTCCTATGTTATACACATTTACAGAGCCTAATTAAAGAGAGCTTGGATTTCAGCTGCAACTGTTAGGAATGGTTATAATACAATAACAAAATTATTTTATTTTTAAAATATAATCTATATTCTTGGAAAAAATACAAAGAAAATATTTGCTTAATTGCTAAAAAAAATCTGTATTATAGCAAAGTAGTTAATATCTGAAATGCTACATATGATTTGCCTTCATCTAATACTACAAGAAGAGAACAAAAGGGAGATCAATCTCCATATGCGCTACTACATGCCATCTCCTTCCCATCATTTCCTGTAGTAATAAGCAGTTGGAGGACTGTGATGAACCTGGGCCTCAAATCCTTTTCTGTGTATAATTTCAAATTATGTCTCCCACAGAATACAGAAAATTTAACATTCATTTCAATATTTTAATATAATGAATTATAATAATTAGAGAAAAATTGTGAAACCATATTTATATGAATGCAATTATTCAGAATTTTACAGAGAAGGGACTTCATTTTTAAAGGACTGATGGTTCATGAACTGATAGAAAAGAAAGTTTCTTCAGGAAATGGCAACATGCAAATATACATACGGCAAATGAAGATTTGAATTTGTGCATTGATAGTTTTTCCACATGTGAGAAACAGTTTTGATTCAGCAAAAGGGTTGGGTTTTTTTTTGTTTTGCTTTGAGTTATCTATCTATCTAGCAATCAACCTACCTGTCCATTATCTATCTATATGTATGTGTATAGGATGCCTTTAAAACACCTCAGCTTCAGTTTTCATTGTAAAGTGAGTGACGAATTCAAAACCAAAATCACGTGTATACAAGTCATTCATCATGGCTGAAATGCTGGCTTTCTGTGGAGGAGAGATATAGCTGCACCAACAGATAAAAATCTATAGGCATAGACAGTTTTCTTTTTAGTTTGTTCAGCTTAGGAGCAAGGACACATGCAGTTGACATCACATGTAGGTTGTCAAGGGATATATACTCTTCTGAATACTTAATGACTAATCAGAGTAATAAACTAGAAGAGAAAGGTAGTTCTGCCAGAAGGAGTGCTTTTACCAATGATTGAATATCAGTTATGTCTCTACGAAAAACCAAACCAAACCAAAACCACCCTATAGGGTCAGACTACAAAAAAGGAAAATACAGCCTTTAAAATTATCTATCCAGATATCTGCAACATAGTGATCTCTATAGTTTTTGTGGGACTAAATGTGGAAAAAAGGCACATGTAAGAGATAGGAAGATGTGCTGATTTCAGCTGGGGTAGAGAAACTGTGCATGCCTAAGCTTTTCTTTGCCAAAAGTATGGTTAGTTCACACAGTGCCAGCCAGGGGATGCTTATTTTTCCCATGACTTCTTGAGATGTGAAGGCAGAAAAATAGAACAGATGGACTTAAATTTTCAAAAGGACCTGATTTTCACAGAAAGAATGCTCAATAAACATTAATATTTGGAATCTTTTAAAATAAACTACCAAAAATACTAGAATTGCAGAAGCCTGGTCACTTTTAGCAATGAGGCTATCACAAGCATAATTCAAAAAGCCCAGCAACATAATACCCTAATTTTAAAGATATTTCTTGATTGAGAAAGAGATTAAATATTCTTCAAGGACTGAATTGTACTTGAATGTCATTTCAGAGACCACCATGTGCACCATCTGTGTGGTTCAGGGAACACAGCAGCCTTTCTTTGTCTTGCAAAGGTTGCAGGCTTGAGTAAAGGGAAAAATAACTGGAAAAAAAGATGTTTCCATTCAATAAGTAATTCAGTTAATCAGGGTATGAAATCACTGGCATCACATAAGTTAGCACACAGAAATGACAGTGTGCAGAGAAGCAGAATAGAGTTAGCAGAGACTGAATGATCAGAGAGGCATGTGACTCGTTATGGTCAGAATGAAAGCAGTAATTAGAAGGATTGTAATTAAACCATCAAGGTCTTCAGGTCACAGAAACAGTAATTTCCTACAGCTTTCAGTTCCCAAGAATCAAGCTTAATTTTAACCCTATGCCTGTAGTACTTAGCAGGAGTATTGTTGCAGTCCCCTAATGATACTTGAAAGAGTAGGTAACATCTCTCCGATAGTATCCAAAATAGTGGCTATCTAGTCAAGGGTGAAAGGACACAGGAAACATTTATTTCCACAGAAGAGTGTGGCAGTCCCAGACATCCTCCCAGCTTCTGTTGGAAGCTTTGGGTGTGACCTGCCTCTCTCCGCTCCTGTCAGGTACCAGACAGCTGCTGAGGCTGCTCAGCTGCTTCTGAAATCATAGAACCATAGAAAGGTTTGGGTTGGAAGGGACCTCAAAGATTACCTACTTTTAAGCCCCCTGCCATGGGCAGGGACACCTTCCACCAGGTTGCTCAAAGCCCCATCCAACCTGGCCTTGAATGTGATGAGGCATTCACAATATCTCTGGGCAACCTGTTCCAGTGCCTTACCACCCTCAGTAAAGCATCTAAACCTAGTTTCTTTCAGTTTAAAGCCACAATGACCACAGCAGATTACAGCCTGACATCTTAAGGTAAACCACCATCAATTTCAGTTTTCTCTACTATGTCAGATTGCCTTTTGTGGCAATTCAAAATCAGCTGCCTGAGCAACGCACCCATACCCATGGTCTAGTGTAAAGTGGCAACTTGCTGTGGGTTGCACATGTCCTAGTGTGGATGTTTTAGGCTTCTTTAGGAGTATTGACATGTTGATATGCAATGCCTAAAAAACCACAACCCACAACAATACCTAAGAGCACTGATTTGCTACATCATTTTTTATGAAATATTTAGTAGTTGATAATGCCTCGTGTGGTAGCTCAGTAATCTCAATTATCTGTGACACACATAAGAATTAATATTATATCAGCTATAAGCTGACAAGAGGTTTAAATATTGCTACTGGTTACAGCTATTAATTTTGCCTAACAATAAGGTGGTGTTGTAGGCTTTAGTATACATTTCTGTGAAAAGGACATTATTTACCATATGCAATAGTGCCATTTCTTTGCCTTGAAAATGTAATATACTTAACTCATCAGACTTCCTTTTACTTACAGTTTGGATAAACTCTATAGCTACATATTCTCCTTTTGTTGTCTTTAAAGTATGACGTGTTTTATAGAATTAAATGACTTCTGACCTATAACAATAAGCAAGTTCCATACAAGCATAAAACACAAAAAGACAGCAGAATTATAAATATAAATGTTAACCAATTGTCAGTGAATTTTCCATTGTAATGTAGTTTCTCTTATTCCTCAAGAAAATACATACAGGAAAAAGTAATATACAGGTACCTATATATTTTATCAATAGACTAAAAGACATTTAGTGACACAGTCAAATCTACTAAAATATAAGGACAAGTTAATAGCATATGCAAAAGAAAACAGGGACTGGAATTTGATTGTATGTTTGTTCAATTGTATGTGAATCTCCACTTAAGATCTTTTAAGATCAGTGAGACATTCCAAACTAGAAGTTCTATATTGAATTGGAAATTAGTGGTTGATGTGTGAAATGGTAAATGATAATCTTATTTTCTGTTGAGACCATCATCTGATATATTTAAATGATTATGTTTTGAACAGTATTTAAAAGCAATCTCTGCCTCAGAAATGTAAGCCAAGACTGAGAAGAAATTACAGGCAAGTTTATTCTTGTACCATTATTTTCTTCTCTTAGTGCTTTAGCTCACTTTCTTAGTTCCCGATTTTCCTTTCCTTCTATCCCTTTTCCATCTTTTATTATTTCTCTTCTCATAACATTCTAACAGACTTTTTTTTGTCAGATGTTCTGATATTTATTTACCTTATGATTTCTATCCTGTGTTTCTGGTAGTGGAAGCAAAATCATGAAAAAATTAGCCCTAAAGATTGTGATTATTTATGAACTACACAAATTTGTGCCTTCACTCTGCCTATATTCAAAAGAAAAAATAAATTAAATCAAGCAAAGAGCATAATTTCTTCATATCTCTCCTGTAGATGTAGTTTATGCTATTCAGTATATTATTGGGTAACTTATGTATTATATTTCTTTAGTATCCTTTGACTACACAGGCTAGTTAAAGGATATTAAAGAAATATAAGACATCAAATTAATCTTTCAAAATTACTTTGTCTCAACAGCTTGACTTTTAATCAGTTTGGGGGCTTCTGGGAAGAAAAAAGGAAAAAAACCCTCAAACCAACCAAGAGAAAGAAACACAGTCAGTCAAAAATTGCAGACAGCCTCCATCCTTTCAGAATAATTTTGAAAATAGCTAGAAATTTTCTCTTTTCTCTTGTGGTGAGAAAGAAATTATCTTTCATGTTACCTGAGAAGTGATGCTTGGAATGTGTTAAATAGAAAACTGAAGGTGAAAAATCCTATTTCCAGAAGTTTCTAAATTAGCAGCCAAGTACGAGATGGCCTGACTGGCAAATTGAAGACTATTGATTAGATTAGAGAAAAGAAAGAAAAGAAAAAGTGAAGACACTTCAAAATGCAGTCAGAAAACTTGTTTGCTTTTAATCTTTACTAGATGGGATTACACTTTTTCTCTTATGAAAGGACCACAAAAGCAACCTAGCCCTCTGAGATGTAGATAAACTATTGTACCTAACTATAGTGCAATAAATTATAATTTTCATGGATCACAATGGGACACAGAGAAGCTTGAATTACCTTGACATGAGCTAGTTGAGGGAAGGGAAGAATTTCAGTGGCAGCACAGGGACACAGTGCACCTGGGCTTGGACACAGGGTCACTTAGCAAACAGCAGTTGCCCCAGATGTGTGTACCTCTGCCTCTGCCAGAAGTTCTCACATCCATTACCCAGGATGAAGTTTGCTTCCTAATTAAGTTTTTGAAAAGTGAGGTGGCCAAATCGAACAGCTGACAGACAATTTCCAGTAAAAAAAAGAAATCAATAAGCTGCACGGCAGAAGAAAAAATCATTGAAGAATCAGTTTGATAAATACAACTGAACCTTTAAATATTGCTCATGAAGCTAAACAAAATAAATTCTCCACATCCCACACCTTACATTGAGATATAAACCTAAAATTTAAGATTTATCTTAAGCAGAAAATTGCCTAAATGTTGTTACCATATAAAAATTCATCTTTTTTCTAAGGTGAATAAATATAGAAATAATGCTTTTAATTATTCTATTAGCTTGTTATCCTTTAGAAATTTTGACAAAATTCTTTAAGACAACACAATTATTGTGATTACAGCGGACATAAGTTGCTAGCATCCACTGATGAAAAAATTATGGGAATATATTAGAAGACTAGTAAAAGGGTTTTGAATACGATATGCATTTAGCTGTTTTAAGCAAAAGTTGCTTAGATTTACTTTTGCTGGATAGTACCTTTTAAAAGACTTTTTCCTTCCTCGGAAAAGTTAAAGGAAAAAGAAACTTCTTAAGCAAAAGTTGCTTAGATTTACTTTTGCTGGATAGTACCTTTTAAAAGACTTTTTCCTTCCTCGGAAAAGTTAAAGGAAAAAGAAACTTCTCCCTTCTTTACACTTTGATTTGGTTTATTTATATCCATTTCCTGAAAATTAAAGTTTTTTTTTTTAATTTTCAACATCTTGTGGCTGAATCCTATCCTGTACAACTGTTGACTTTGGTGGGATTACACACAGAAAGGCTGAAAGTCTGAGAAGTACTTGTTTCTTTGACTTGCCTGTTATTAGAACTACCAGTTTTGTTGACAGTATAGGACAGCAAATAATCATTTTGATGCTTACTGCATTACTTTTCCTTTGGAATAATTGGGAGGCCAAAACCTCTTAAGCATTGTATTCACTTGTATTCATTCCACTAATGCCCCACAGAGAGGTAATGCTTTTTTTAACATAACATTTTATTAAATTAAGCAGTAACAGGGGAAATGGTATCTCTCAGTCTGTTATCAGCCAGAAACAGATGGGAAACTGTGGCTGTGATGCAGAATGCATTAAACTGTGGATTCCTTTTTTTTAGCATGTTTCCCCTCAGTTTTGTCCAGTTGATTTGATTGTTTCATCTGCTATTTATGTCCTATCCTTCAGACTGAAAGCTCTTAGAGACACACACTCTCATCAGTTATGTTCATGCAGTGCTTAGCACAATGAGACCAAGATTTGTTTTTAAGTGGTAACAAAGTAAAAATGTCTGGTAAATACAGATAATAATAATAATAACAAGGCAAAACATTGGCTTCTCTGTCTTGGTTTGTCTTACTTATACTTGACAAGATGAGATCAGCTGGGATGTCTGGAGGGACATTGCATCTTTCCGATGGAAACTATAGAGGGGAAAACACTACAGTGAGAGCTGCTCAGTCTCACTTAGCAACTAAAGTGATTGCAGTGGGTAGCAAGGACAGACAGATTCAGTCGTGCCAGACTGTGCTTCTAGGGACAAGAGCAGAGGTGGTGTCACTGAGAAAGTCACTGACATTCAATAAAAAATGCTGAGGGACAGAGAGCAAGATCTGACCTTCAAGAACACTGATGGCAGAAAGAGAAAAGTGTGCAAGCCCCTAATTTAAATTTTCTCTAATTGAAATCTGCACATTTATCTTCAAAATGGAATTTCTATTGTCACTTTAATCAAATAAAACTGATGTCAGAAATTCTTAGGTCCTTGTGGAAAAAGTTAAGTACTTCTAAATTTAGCTTTCTGAGTCTATTGGAAAATATTTAAAATATGTAAAAGAATACAAATTTGTTATTCAGACTACATGAAACATATAAATAAAAAAATTCAAATGTTATAGGACAAACTTCTTACAGAGAAAAACCACATAGAACTGGTCTAATCTTCACTCTGTCTTGAACCTTAAATATCATCAAGACTACAGCTTGCACTTACTTGGTTTAAGAAATACAAGCTGGCTCATGTGCACTCTGGCAGTGTGAAATAGTCTAAGAAGGAACAGAGAAATCATTGTTTTCCCCTTAGAACATAAGTAATTAGTAGTAATAAAAATATTTTAACAGGACAAGAACTTGCATGATACTGTTAGTAAAATAAGCCATCTTCTCTTCGCTTGAACACTTTGAAAGACTGCTCTTTTTCTTCAACTCTGTGTAGAAGGTCATATTAATTTGCAGCGTTTGATGTCACGTTCTGGTGATTAATATTAATTTTATATGGCTAGGGGAAAAAAACCACCTTAGTCTGTGTAGTCAAAATAAACATCTGCTGCCATTTTATAGAATGTCCTAAAATTTGTGCTCATGCTGCTTTATGGAAGAGCACACTGCTTTACTGTGTTCCTTTCCTCACCATGGGTCTCCAAATTTCCATTCCCACTTTATGCACATGCCACCTTTGCAGCAAGCTGGAGAGGAAGCTGTGACCTAGAAAATATTTTGATAAAAGGATAGCAGGGTTGCTGAGCAAATGCTTGGATGGTGTTGGCAGCCCTTTGGAGTAATGGCTATGAAAAAAGAAGGGGAAATAGAACTTAGCCTTTTTCATATGCTGATATGGATACTGTCCCAGACTTTGCAAGATTCCATACTTTTGTGCTCCTGTGGTCCAGATGGACCTGATCAGCAGCATCCTGAAAGAGGTGAAGGAGGTGTTTGGAGCCATGGTGCTGCCTTTCCAGCTCTCCAGAGTCCCCTGACCAAGCAAGCAGCACCTAGCAGAGTGTATAGTGCCTCATGATTTAATAAAGAAGAAAGTCAAGGGGCATGGGCTACACTGAAGAAATCTGCATTAGAAGGTGCTGATTTAGCTCATCCTGATGTTTGCTTGGTATTTAGGTGTTGACATAATGTGGCCAGAGGTGTTGCAGAGGCTTTTCTTACTTGGAATGGAAATTCCCTTGTCAAAAGAAACATGCTAACCAGGATTTTAGTCATAAAAGGGAGGGAGAGTGGATTATTTTTTCCTCAGTCTAATGTATCTCCAGGTTGTAATTAGAAGGGTAATACATTCAAACAAATCTGAAAACTGTGGATTCTAAATTTTCTTTAACAAACCAAATACTCAGATAACAAAATACAAACCAAGAAAAAGCAAATAAAAGCATAATTTTCTTGTGCTGATCAAAACAATACTAAACCCTGACTCAAAATATGTCTTACTCTAATGTTATTCTAATGTTCAGGTCAGAGCAGGTTTTGGAAGTCATATAAGAAAGCCAAATGAGATGGGAGGAGTGAACAAAGAGGAGGATGAGTTTAACTGTTAAACAAAGTTAGCACCACCATAATTGCTGATCTTCACAGAGGAAAAAATATGTAATTGATAGATGAATATTTATCTGCATTCAACTGCGGAATAGTTTTAACCGTTCAAAAAATAGCCTGTAGTCATATATGCATATTAAAATAGACCTCTTAAACCTGTCAGCAAGATTCTGAAATCTCTGTAGCTGGCCAGATAAAACACTGAAATATTGAGGGATTCTCCTATTTCTGTTTTTTCCAAACACCTACCTTGTTCCACAATCTCTACCTTCCCCTTAAAAAAGAAGCTGTAGCAAGTTGCTGCACTGAAAGAGAAATTTGGTTGACGGCTCTGAAGCTAAGTTCATGAGCAACACAGCACAAGACCACGAAGTTAAGTTAGTGTCATTGTTTCCGACAAAATAGCTGTCTCAAACCTAGGGTTCTCAACATGAAAGCAAAATTACATTGAAGAAGTAATACTGCCTATAAATACATGTTTGGATTGTACTCAGTCCTCTCTATTACCAATTTCTACCTTGTAGAGTGGAGTTCTAGAAATGAGTTGATCTCAAATTAGAATTTCTCTCTGCCTTTCTTGCTGTAGTTATTAGGGCACATGATATAAGCCTCAGCTGCACAACCGAAAAATTCTTTGGAATGTGTCAGGCTATTTTCTGAAATCAGTGTAGATTTTCACATTTCTGCAGCCCTTCAAGTAACTATTTCATAATTTGGCTTTTTATTTTTTGGCATGATCAATATCTGTTCATGTTTTTTGTTTTAGTAATAGGACTTTAATGAGATATAAGATGTTCTAGAAATTACATTGCAAAGCCATCTATAATACCTGCAGTAGAAAAACTATAAAATTAGTTTGAGTTTTTGAACATGTACAGTGAAATACTTCCTTATTCACATTTCCAGCAGAGGAATTTAGAATTAGATTATGGTTTGGACAATGAAACCTTTAGCTCTGATTCTCATACCTAGACTCAGGTAGGTCTCTGTGATTGTTGGAAACTCATATTTGCTTTGTTGGAACAACAAAAGAAGTTATTATTGTTGTGACTCAAAAAAATAAAACTCTGTAGAAATGCTTAACATATTTCATGATCAAAACTAGATTACTACTTTGATATTGTCTTTAAAATGCTTTACATGCATATACAGCATAAATGAGAATGATTTGCCTGTTTAATATGCAAGAAAATATGTACTTTATTACTAGTTTTTCATGCTCTGTGATCTTTCAGAGCTGTAACTGCATCTACCTTTGACTGATTAGTTCACTTGTTTCTATTGCATCTCTCACACAGAATTGGATAATAAGCAATAGTATAGGCTTTGTAATCCTACATTGAAAGTAAAGATTAGAAATGATAGTGCTCATATCAGAGATATAAAAGTAACTTTGAAGACAAGATATTTCAGTTTAAAAGGGTGTTTTGTTTGATGTAGAATTTTATTCATCTTATTCAGGTTAAACCCCCCAAACCTATGACTTACATTAATTTAATCTATTAAAGCTGCTGAAGGTTTCTGGGCCTAGCCCTTAATCACTTTCCAACATCTTCCTAGTTTGAAGAGCTCTTAAATTGAACATGAGTTACATTTTCCCACTTAATACTCTTCTCACACCTAATAAGAATAGAATGAGCTGCTATTAATTTGATATTTCACATGTACGTGAAACTCATAAAATGCTAATTAATTCAAAGATTTTGCTTTTTAGCCTGTATAAAACTCATAATCCTTTCATTCTATGATCTGATGATTATAGCTCCGTGACTTTATTTTTTTTATACCTGCAAGGTAAAGTTTATATTACAAGGAAAATAATAAAGCACTGTTCCAGGTTCAGAACCTCAAAGCAAAACTTAATTAAAGTTGAATGGAGTCTTGTAAAGAAAATATGTCAAGGAAAGCTAAAGAAAAAAATCTATTTTCTTAATTATCCTCTGAGGTTATACTTCAATTGTTTCTCTTCATTGCTAAGCAATTCTACTCAGAGTGAGTACTGGCATGGTGCAAATGAGCTAGAAGTGGCACACTTTATGTTGCATATTGAGGTTTGCTTTTCATATTTACCATCATCACCTTGGTAGGGAAATCTCTCTGAGCAAGAAAAGGCGTGCATGTGTGAGTGTGTGTAGGAACACACGTGCGAACAGAGGAGCAGACCACAGCAGCAAACTCACTGCTGGAGGCAGGTGAGTCCCAGCAGCTGCCCTTGGTGCATTTGTCTGCAGGCACCGCGCCACGGGCGGCTGAGGGCAGGCTGGCAATCACACCGGTGGCCACAGCACGGTCACGGTGCTGCAGGCAGAGCAGAGTCACGAGGAGCGGCAGGGTGCTGCTTCTCCACGCTCTCCACGTGCTCTGGCCGCGTAAAAGGCAAGCATTTAGGTTATGAGTTTAGCCGTACTTTTACATTATACATCCGTCTCCCTCAACAAAGACCTTTACAATTCATGAAATTCTTTGAAACAGCAGCAATAATTGATAGTCCTTCAGTGTTTGAAATAGTTTGAAGTAGATGTCTAAACAACACTTGATCCCAAAATTCTGTTACTAAATGGAAAACTCCAGTTTTCTGGGAGTACTCTATACCTGCATGTATGTAGTAACTGTTTAGCCACTTAATATCTTTAGTATTTTAACATGTTTTTAGAAATGAAATTTAAAAGGCAGAATTTCTATATGGTTAAGCCAGTGTCCAAAATTCAGGGTGACATGATTTGGTTTTATTTCTAGACCTCAGATCTCTCCCTCTCTATAAACCCCTTAAACTTGCAAATTTTAATTCTAGTAACATTTTGGGCATAATTTCTCAATACACATTCAGTATCCTGCAGTTAGCAGAAAGTGCTGTAAGTACTCATTTTGATTTGAACATCAGAGGTTGAACATCAAGATAGGTCTTTGAAAAACAAATTGTGTAATAAGCAGAGAAAAAAAAGAATGAAAGAGAGGAGGACAAGACAGGAGGAACACACATCCATCTGGTATTCTGCCACTACAAATGGAGTTGTATAAGAAACCAGTTTACTCTTGCTACCAAAATGCACAGCACCAGCCAAACATAAACAAACTTTCAATTATGGAAAGCAGGAGCAGTGGCAATTTCCCTTAGCTGGGAGGGAAAAAATGCAGACAAAAAGCTCTTTCAGCCAGGCTAAGACATGCAGAGTAACATGTGATGTTGCCCAGAGCTTTTAACATGATGAAATATTCCTAACAAGATGTTAAAGAAGAAAAAAAAACCCAAACAACCAAAGCACAAAGCACTTGTGAATTTGCCCACTGTAAACTGATGACTAAAGCATGTTATGAGCCACTGGTGAGAAAATAGGTGAGGAAGGTGACTACCTTCCTTGGTACCACAAAGAGAACCCTGCACTTGCTATCATGGCACTGCAGAATGGGTGTACCCTGCCAGAGTCTTTGCTTGGGATCTTGAACCTGGCAGCTGAAAATTAAATTCTGGACCTCCTTTCTGGTTATCTTACATCTAAAGGATGATGTATCCACTTTGTTGGTGCTTTTCTATTCCCCCAATATTGTCACTCACAGAAGAGAATAAAACTGGGCTCTGAGTAATAACTGTTTTATTGTAGAGTATACGTGAAATCATCAGGAAGACAAACTGCTTTGCCTAGAGTCTAGGCAACCTTCCAAGGTTGGCCCATCCTGTTTTGGATTGCTTTGTTCATCCCAAGTTGTAGCCCTGACACAGTCCCTCATTGCTCATTTTTTCAGCATGTATTTGCAGTGTATTTTTCCATTTCATAACTTGGTGGTCAACTTAAAAATAATAGAGGAGGAAAAAGATTGAATGATATAATAAGAAAATATAGTATATTCAAGTTGACATATAAAAAGTTTCCTACTCCCCACACTGAATTAATTTTGAAATTAATTGTTACAATTTAAAAAAAGTTCAGAAGTTTCTGTGGTCAGAAACCTGTGCCTGGTTTAAATCATATATGCAACTGCTTTTAGCTTATTGGACAATTCAGTCATTTAAACAAGGGTTTGAGTAATATTTTCACTTTACTGTTACCACAGTTCTATTTGAGATGTGACAAGAAGTATATTTTGTCCTATGGGATGAGTTGGAATATTCTCTATGCTATCATCTACAATGAAGTATTGTTGGGGAAGATGAAACAGGAAAGCCTTATAAATATGATTGCCTGACAAAAGGTTTTGGGAATATGAAAACTATAGGCAACATCGAAATGAAAGCCACTTTTGAAATACCAAGTCTTAGTTACTGAACAACTAGAAAACAATGGTATGGCCGACTGAAGGTAATCCCCTCTTGATGGAACAATACCCTCTGCTTGCAAACAGGTCCAAGGGTCAGAGCAGACCCTACTAGCTCAGCAGAAGGGGTCCAAAGAGTAGTTTTTAGAAGTTAAGATGTAACACTCTATGGTAATAGAAGAACTCTTATAGGCTGTATGTAAATGCTATAGGATTTGTATCTTGTATTAGATTGGTTAGTGACAATTAGAATATTCAGTACAGAAGATGATTTATTGTATTGTAACCAGGACTTCAGACATTCCTTTCCTTACTACCTCTTCCACTCTTGCTCTTACTTCCACTCTTGCTCTTACACTCTCTCTCTCTCTCTCACCCGCTTACTCTCTTGCTCTCTTGGGCCTGCTCAGAGCTGAGTCTGGCAGCTCTGAGCAGTGCCCCTATACCCACGCCCTTTGCAATAAACCGCCTGTGTCCCAAGACCTGCCTATAGAGATCTCCCGTTTCGTCACCGTCCGTCTGCGTCCCGGCCGCCCCTAACCTACAGTCTGGCGCCCAACAGTATCACCCAAAAAATTTGTTTCTCAGATAATAAAGCAAGGAATGTGTAGTATGATAACAAAAAAAAGACAGGATATACTTTCTCATACGTAGAAATGGTACAAAGATAAAAAGTTGTCTGTGTCCATATATTAGAGAATCTGAGTATATGTCACTAAGGTGAAAGAAAGCAATTTCAAAGTATATCTATAATTCAGAAACATGCCTCCATTCCAGACTGATAAAAATCATACTTTGAAGTAACTTAATTACTTATGATTTTAAAAATCATAGCCAGAAGCAAATACCTATTGTCAGGAGAACAGGGTTATATCCTAAGGGAAAGGATTATTATCTGTATACCAAAACATGGCAGAGGAATGTACAACTTTGCTGCTTGTTTCAGATGATTTTATTTCAGATTTCATTTGGCACAGATCCTCATCCCCAATAGCTTTCAGAATGACTTTCTTCTACTCCTCAGGAAAAGAAATAACTGGATAATGAACAATAAATGGTACAGTTTATATTTAGTCTAACAGGATGCAAAAAGTAAATCATTTCTGCATATTTGCAAGTTATGGCAACATTTTAAATTTGAGATTTGTGCAGCCAGAGGACAAATTTTATGGCTTACAACTGGGAAGCTGGCAGGATATCATTCTCTTGATTATATGCAACAGACATAATGTCATCCAATATATGGTCTAGAAACTGGCATTACCTGCTGAATTAAGTCAGTCAAATAAAATAAGCAAATATATCAATTAAGAAGATTTCCTGCATGCTGTTTAAGCATCACCCTCCTTTGACCTGTTTTTAAGTAATTCCCATGAAAATACACTCACACAGATATGGAAAGCATTTATACCATGCACTACTTTATACTGAAGTTCTTGTTTGGAGGCGCAGTGTCTCCAGGATCCCCGTAATTATGGATGGAAAGGTGCTCATCCAGAAGACACAGAGTTCCAAATTTGATGCCACCCTTGGACTCTCTCCACTGATCACACTATCTGGCCTGACTGGTCTCCTGTCACCACTGAATGCCAGCATACAATTCGTGAAGCAAATCCATACTATGCTTAGAAACAGCAGCTTGTCAGTCCCAGGCTCCACAAGCAAGCAGTGCTGCGTTGTGAGAGTTGGTGGACCTGACAGATGAATATGCATCGGTCACTTCCTCCCTCACCCACCCTCTTTCTCTCATTCTCTCTCTCTAATATATGATTTAGCCATAGGTTAGTGTATGTATGTATACACACACACAGATATCCAAGTATATCTATCCGAAAATATATATGTACAGGTGTACATGTGGGTGAACGGTTTATGTATGCATTCTTACAGAAAGAGAATATATGTCAGCTCCAATAAAATCTATATAATTTTATAAGTACTACCTGATAAGAGCACCTGTAGGTCAAAAATAGTTAAATTTTTAAGCTGTTTTCATGTTAGTCCATTATTTGTAAGATGATTGACCTTATTCCTGCCAGACTTGCAATAAAAAAAGCAAATGATAGGATGATGAATAATATAATCATGTCTACACCACTACAAATCACTACCCATCTAAGTACCACAAATGTACAGTCATACTCTTTCTTTCCCCATCATAAAACAAAGTCTGTTTGCTAAATTAAAACACTACATGTTTACTAGCTCATTTGTTTTCAATGAACTTGGATACGAGCAACAGGTGTTTTATTTTATACTGAAGCATTTCGTAACAATGCTTTCCTTCTATTTTTCCCTTTACTTGATAGTCTGTGTGAAAACTATAGCTAACTCTTTCCCACCAAGCATTCTGCACAAAACACCTATCCTCTTTTGGCTGTTGTGAGGTACTGAGAGCTCTCTCTTTTTTCTTCCTACAACAAAAGCTGTTTCAGTTTGGGTTTCACAATGGTGTATCCAAATCAATTTACACAATTTTTCCAAGGGACTTAGCAGATTCTGTTTCCATGAATTTTGTGATTTATAATCCTTCTATTTCTCAGATCAAAGGAGATGACATAGAAGAGATTACAGTGTTTTAGCTCAGTATAAGAGAGAAAATTCTAAAGAAACCAAATGTAAAATCTGCTAAGTCACTGCAAGAAGAAAACAAGAATATCTGCTTGTCTTTGTATTTTTGTATAGACTTTCTAAATATTCAAATCTAAAATGGATGAAATAACCTTTCCTTCCCCTCACCTTATTTTAGTTTTTAATGCCAATCCCTCAAGTACATACTGTACTGAACTGTAACTCTAGCTAAATTCAAACTCCCTGAACATGAGAGCTGGCCTAATGAAGTTATACAACAGATAATTTGCTCTTTTAAATACAAAGTTAAATTCTCAAATACATAAATATTCTGCTGGTTCAGAAAATAATTACACTAACATAATGACAATTTTAAATTATCTAAGATTGAGTTTTTTTCTTTAAATTTTTGTTTTCAACGACTCTCTGTTTTTAAAAATCCCCAAATGAGCACGTAAATTTCTATTGAGTAAAAACTGAAAATTTGCCCACTGTAAACTGATGACTAAAGCATGTTATGAGCCACTGGTGAGAAAACAGGTGAGGAAGGTGACTACCTTCCTTGGTACCACAAAGAGAACCCTGCACTTGCTATCATGGCACTGCAGAATGGGTGTACCCTGCCAGAGTCTTTGCTTGGGATCTTGAACCTGGCAGCTGAAAATTAAATTCTGGACCTCCTTTCTGGTTATCTTACATCTAAAGGATGATGTATCCACTTTGTTGGTGCTTTTCTATTCCCCCAATATTGTCACTCACAGAAGAGAATAAAATTGGGCTCTGAGTAGTGACCTTACACAAAAGTGCAAACACGTAAACATAAACTTGAAGAACTGCACTTGCTAAACTAAATCACCTTCTTCAACATACTCCTCTCTTGACTGTTTCACTAAATCCTCAACTGAACTCTTGGTGTTGCTGCTCCTCCAAATCCATGATCGGTGCTAATGCTCCAGCAAGCACCAGACTCCTTATGCATACATGAATCTGGCTGCCAAAATTACACAACGCTCAAGTTGCCACTATGAAGTATGTACCAAACTTCATCCTCCCACTGTCTGGCATATTAATGAGCTTATTTGTTTAGCAAGACAATCTGTTCTCTATTAACTTTTTTCCAGATTTTGACAGATTTATGAAAAGCTTTTGAAAACTCATAATCCTCTGTCAAACAGCTGGAAAGATATTCAGTTGAATGTAATAGCATTTATCATTTTTATTGGGTAAACATGAATGTACCTCTCTGCCCCCAATATGAATAAGATTTCTCATATTTAAGAACTAAAGTTTAATTGCTTGTATTCTGTTTGCTTTTACAGGTTAAATAATAATATTATATGCATCCTTTTTCACTGGGATCCCTTAGGAAATCAATAATATATTTTCACTTTTTAAAACTAAATCCATCCTTTTCATTGATTGAACAATGATATCAGCACAACAAAGTAGACAAGGCTTGTTTCACAGGGTCTTATCCTCATTTGTCATGTTCAAGTAGGGCCATTGCATTTTGAAGATAAGGGACCAGGAAAATCAGCTTTCTAACTGGTGCCTTCATGCAATGCATCCAGCATTAATTGTCTCTTTGTACATATTTGCAAGAGATTAATTACTTTGGACATATTATTTTTGTGAACAAAACATGTCAATATGAGGAAGCTTTCTGCCTTTTTAATCATATACTTCACCTAACACAGACATCAACCTTGACAAACTTTCTCAGTCAGTTACCACTTGAAATGTTGGTTGCAGGTGCTGACTTCCTGAGAGCTTTTGGCTTCAAGCAAGTCTGGTGCACAAAGCAGCAGAGCTTATAAGTACTATGTCTGTCTGCCCTGAGGCACTCATGGCTGTGGTGCATATTCCTGCCTACTTCTCTTACTCTGGGGAGTTATTTCTTGCTAGTTCCTACCTGCAGCAAAGTAAAGCTTTTGTTCATGTGTACTTTAACATTGTCAAGAATTGGGAAACTCTAATTGTTACTTACCATGGAAATTTTGCCACTGACTTTGGTAAAACCAGGACCCATCCCAGCTGTCATAGCCCTGAACAGTGTAAACCAGACAGTATCATAAGAAAAGCACATGTACAGGGAATTAAGCTAACAGTCTACTCATTAGTTTGTGATTTCAGTTCCAAACTAGAACACCCCATACTGCTCTCAGGTGCAGAGTGAAGTCCAGGCTAAAGCAACAGCCCTGGGAAAAAGAACTAACCTAACAAGGTCTCCACAGACTCCAAACCCTGGTCTGGCAGTGAAGGGCCTACAAATTTCACTATCACCTCTGAAAATTGCATTTAAGCTTTGCTTTTGAGTCACAAGTCCTGTAGAGCTGAATGTCTCTCATTTTGAAAGTTTAAACTGCATTGCTAAAATGACTCCGCAAGGTCTAGGTATCATTTCAAAGAAAACTCTTACCAAAACAACATAAATTCCTTGATATATCATTTGTCTAGCAGTAAGGAGAAATCAAAGAAAACATCCTACAATATCATCAATGTAAATATTGCTTATATTGATTTCCATATACAGAAAATAGTGTTTATTTTCAGGCAAAAAAGAGTTAAAGACTTCTAGCATTTGTAAATGCATATTCAGAAAAATATAATTTGAGAAAGTTTTATGCCAAATAGAATCATAATAGTCTTTTTCTAATATTCACATTAATACAACACATAGGATGCAAAATAATATCTAGAATCCAAAGTAAATTTTTCTACAGCCTGTTATTTTAAAGCAGCATTTTTACATAGCCTAGTAGCAAATCGTCAAAGACTGTCATTTTCAGACATTTCCTCATCACAAATTCTAATAATATGGATTTGGTCAAAGCATACAACTAGTTAGCTTGAATCTCAAATTCATGTCAAAGTATTTCTGTCATAACGAGACCAATTTATTGACTTGAAATCTCATATCTGTACCTATGTAAAAGGCCTGGGTAAGGAATGGAATTTTTCAGCTGCCTCAAAATTAGAAGTCTGGATTAAACTAAGGTTTTGACTTCTTTTTAGCTGCTGGACAGAACAGGTATCCACAAACAAACTTGTCAAATCCCACCAGAGGAATCTAAGTATCAATGATGTCAGACTGGCTGACACTGTTAGGTAAATCCCTCCTGTGAAGTAATTGTGATACACCAATATGTATTTTTGCACTTGGTATAGCAAAACCAACCAACAAACCAAAACCCCTAAAATCAAGCCTAACCAAAAAAAAAAACCACCAAAAAAACCACCAGGGGAATTGCATGAGTGAGCTAGTTTGATATTTGAAGGAATTATTGATTTTTCTAGTCCAAACTAGATAAAGGCACCATTGCAAATTTGAACTTGGTCCAAAATTTACATGTTATAATTAACACAAAGAAAGATAACATAATTTTAAAGAATTAATACTAGGATTCATTGTAATTCATTAAACTGAAAAAAACCCTACTAAAATCAGCAGGTTTTTTAGATACAACCTATTTTCAATATTAGAACATAGTACTTACATTATAAGAGTTAATATAAATGTACGACATAATGGAAAAAAATCTTTCATTATGTTGCCAATTCTGCTTTCCCTTGTAATGGCATGATGTTAAGCTGTTAAAAAAATAAAGTACTATTCCCTAAAGGAATAAAGTACTAAAGCATAAAATAGGTCTTTATGAGTACATGAAAATAGCCTTAGCTTATGTATAGCTTCTTTCTTCACTGAAAAATTAATGATTGAGTAGTTTTATGACTTTTCCCACTAAAAGACACTTCTAAATTAATCAGTGTTACAGTCTTGAGAAAGTAACTTCTTCTAACAAACTAGTTCAAACAAATAGATGAAATGCAAAACTCAGATCCTTTATACGTGTATTTAATGCCACTTGAAGTTTTCTAGAAGTGTAGAGAAAAAAAATTCTGAATAAACCCTTTATTTTCAATATTGTTCTTGTAGGCCAATGGAAATAATGAAATAAAAATAAAAAGTTCAAACCCAACTTTTGGATAAATAAAATAGTTTTGATGCTATTTACATCAAAATCTTTCATTAATTACTAGAATGTAAATCAGTACTTTATTAGTTGGGGTTTTAAAACAGCCAATGTGGTTAACATTATGTGAAACACAGGGAAATTGAAAGACTAAAATGTAAAAATGCTTGTTTAAAAGACACACAGAAAAGTGATTAAGGCAACAGTTACAGAGATAGGGTAAAAGGTTGTTTTTTTTTTTTAATTAGCACCATTCAGGAGAAGGACTGGGAATTTTCTGGAAAATGCAAGGTACTTTTGCAGATCAGTAGCAGTAAAGTATCCTTATTTCTGCCAAACTAAGAGCATAGAAAGGAGGGAAGCTCATCTCAGTAGTAAAATTTGGGGAAGAGAAGATACCATCACGAACCAGGTAAAAAGCAATGAAAGGATGATACATAGGAAACATGTCTAGAAGGCGGAACGATCCTCAGAAAGGAATAGAACAGATGGGAGAGAGTCTCATGTTCACTAAGGTATCAAAAGAGTCTTTGTGGTTAGAAATTAAGAATCAAGAAGCCTGCCCACTGAGCAGATTCAGACACAATAAAGATTTACAATACTGACTATGGACTGAAAAGGATTAAAATGCAAAAAAACTATTGACTGGTCTTCACGTGCAGCCAAACAACTTCTTGATTCCCACTGAAAACCATGAATAAATAGTGGACATGGGCAAAATTCATAGAAATGGGAAGTCATTGAACACAAGAGTGTTACTAGTCCAACAGTCCCCCTAGCACGAATCTGACCACAAATGGAGTTTCAAGACTTCTAAGCAAGATGGCAAAAACTCACTTTGATTATTAAAATTGGTATTTGAGATTACAAACCTTTTAGAAGTGGACTCCACAGGCAGCAGTTCTTTGGAAATTCAGATCTAGGTAATGAAGCCGAACAGGAGAGATGTCCAGCTTCAGGGAGGCAGATGAACAAAAAGGAGTCTTCTCGACAGAAGGAGTCAATTCTAAGCATGCAAGTAAGCCCGGGCATTTAAGATCAAAGCTTGTCCCTCAGAATATTTTTTTCTTAAATCAGAGAGTCTCAGAAAATCAGTCTACTTGCATTTAATAAAGAAGAGAAAAATTGATAAATGGAGTGGTAAAAAAAATGGTAGTGAAAATGAAGCATAGTAGTCTAGGAGATGGTGAACAGTCATGAGAATGTTTAAGTGCAGAAGTCAGGGATAGAAGACAGAAGATTGCCTAATTCAGCTGGGAAATTGGATGAACTCAAGAGAAAATAACTAACATCTACATTACTGTAAAGAACTCTGAAAATAAAATTAAATAACTAGAACTTCTGGTGTAAGATATGGAAAAGATAAAAAGTTAAAGATGCTGTGTAGTTTCTGGAAGCTGCTGATTAATTAGATTAATTAGATCAGAATTGAGCATGAAAAATCCATTTTGGTTAAAACAATTTGTTGGGGTGGTAGTGGAAAGTTGCTATGTTTTTGCTGGGGTTTTTCTGGTTGGTTGGTTGGTTGGTTATAAATGGCATAGGTCTACTATAAACCCTCAGAACAGGACACTGATATGAACAAAATAATGATACTGGCAAGGTAAATATTACTGAGGCCTGTGTAATAAAGGTAGCAACTACAGACAGTTGGGAGGGGAAATACTGCTATCGACAACAACTGTTCCTGAGCAGAACATACAATAGATTTCTTTTATTTAAAAATACATAATGAAGCAAAAAAAGGTTAATATTAACTTGTTTTGGGGAAAAGTGAAGTCATAATGGAAATAAAGAAGTTAAAGAAGAGTTTAGTAATCACGAGCTAGTTCAACTACATAACCAGAGAGGTTAAGTAATTCTGTAACTAATATTTTTGATTTCAGAGGAGCCAAGAGTAAGAAGTTAGGAAACTTATTACAGAAGTTTGTGGACTTACACAATAGAAAGTACAGCCTCCTTAAGTAAAATATGCAAAAAATTTAGAGAGCTTGTTAGAGTCTTCAAGCAAAATTGGTGGCGTAATTCTTGGTATCAAAGGCAGCTTTGCTAATGAGAATGATTAAAATTGAGCAAATCTCAACAATAAAACTTCAATTTCTGTGTAGCTAGAGACAAGGGAGGAAAAAGTCAAATGATTTCCATCCCAGAATACCAAGAAGTACTATGCATGATAGATTCTAATACATGTTTCTAAGAATTTCCTTAGCAATTTTTGAAAATAAATAAATTAAGTCAAGAATTGTAAATATGTCTGGAAATAATATATTTAAGGTAAACAGACTACTCATTTGACTTCAGTCACATGCAGATTTTTCAATCAAATTGAAAGAAAAAGAGTCAAAGAGAAATAAAAATTGGTAAGCTCTGCAGGGATTTGCTAAGGATAATTCATGCATATTAGCTTCATATTTGTATTGAATAAACTAGTATTCTATTTTAATTATAGGAAATGTCACCTGAAATTTATTAAACATTTGCTATAATACCAGAAATCAAACCTGCACTGTTCCTAATGCTTTTCTGTAAACTTTTAGCATATAGCACTGCTGAAGACAGATACCATCCAGATGGACCTTTGTTCTGGTCATGTATTTAACTGGAAACAACGTGTGCTACATGGGCACTGTACTGTGCTCCATGGGAGCTGCTTGTTCTTTCACACAGATGTAGTAGATTAAGTCAGGAATAACACTTCTTTATTACAATATTGGAGTAAACTATCACATGCCTGCTCCTTTTAAGACTCAAGCTAGTATCTTTTCACGATGTGTATGACTAATATGCATGAGGATATTTTGCATCATCTTTCATTGCTCTAAAAACCCTCAGTTTTATACACTGTTAAAACAAATGGAGGCAATGATAGAGCTACCCTCCAAAAATACAAAATGATACATAAAATAGAAGACAGAAAACAGTTTAAAAACTTTTTGGCACAAGAACAAATAATGATGAATAGGCTGTGACTGCTCAAAGGAGGTTTCAAACCATCACAGGAGAGATGTTCTAGAGAAACTTCAACAAGATGCAGTGGTGAAACCTAAGTAGTTTTAAGAATGAACATGATACATTTAGGGATAGGTTTATACCCATCCCTAAAGGCAGGTTAACTAGGATATCACAGACCTAGATTTGCTAATGCCAGTTGTTCCCTTCAGTCTCTTAGTCCTGTGAATGAAACACACACCCTGGTCCTAACTCCCTGGCCTTAACTGATGGCCAACAATGAAATTCTAATTCTATTAATGTACTATAAGCTTGCATATACTCAGATTTGTTTTATGAATATAATGTATTAAAATAAAACTATTTCATATGAATTGCTTGTGTCTTTTGACACAAAGGTCAAGTTGTGATTGATTCATAAGGGCTTCAGCTTGAGGCATATGGAATACACCAGCCCCTTGTACCACAGATTTTAAAGAAAATTCCACGCAGTAGAAAAAAGTAATTCCCACCCTTGCCCATCAATAGCTAAAAATGACATAGCATGTGTAAAACATGGGCAAAAATCTAACATGGATTTCATATTATTATGAAATCATGCAGTTATTAGGCTGCAAGTAGAAAATGATAGTTTCTGTGGGCAGTGATGACTCACAGGATTGCGTACATGAGTGGAGCCTTACATTTGCCCTTGCCAGTCCTGGGATTAAGAAATATGCTTGGATTTTCTCAGCCCAGAAGCCTGTCATCACAGGACATATGTTAAAATATACTGGCAACCTGGCTTGCTCTGAAATCTCATGAGACAAGACAGTCAGAGACATTTTGCAACTTTTCTTCAAACCACTTTTCTTCATGCCATGTACAGATTAACACAGCTCATGTTATGCTAGATCAAAGAATTTTAGAATTCATTTTGCAGAGGCTAGGATTCCATTCTGGCTCAACTCATTATGAGATGATAAAAAACCCCAAAGCATAGCAAGACTTCATATTTAAAATAGTTTACCAAGCTCAAACATAAGGAACAATTCTGAGTATTGTGTGCACTTTCAGGCAGGAATTTAACATGAAGGCCATTCTGAATTGAGACCTCAGTATAATACTCAAAATGTGGCACATTGTTCTGCAAGCAAAAATAATTTTTAGATGACTACTCTGCATACTAAAAAAATGAACAAATGTCCTGACATCATTTTACCTTCATTCAAGACCTAGTACTTCCATGAACAGATCACTATGCTCAGCTGTATGTTGAACTATTATGTGATGTTTATGTGTGTGTGTATGTAATGGTTTATATTAATGGCTCATATTAATTTAAAATGTGCTAAAGCTGAGTATATGAGAATTTGTATTCTCATATACAGCATTACTTCTATGTAAACGTTTTATTTTTTGAATGCTGTGTTGCAATACAAACCTACTTCTGATGTAAAGAAAACAACTCAGTAACCTGCTGGCTTCTTAATTTTCAAAGTAAATATCGTTTTAGCAGAGCTGTAGCAGTGACACCCATGGCTGTGACACTTTTTTTCTTCTGTTTTCTGGAGCAGAGTACTTGCTCCCTTCCTTGTGTCCTGGAGGCCACATAGAACAGCCTTCTTTATGTTGGGGACTACAGACCTGGATGCAGCACTCCAGGTGGGGTCTCATGAGAACTGAGTAGAGGGTCAGAACCACCTCTCTCACCCTGCTGGCCTCACTGCTTTTGATACAGCCCGGGATGCAGCTGGCTTTCTGGGCTGCAAACTCACATTGCTAAGTTATGTCACGCTCCTTATCCACAAACAACTCCAAGTCCTTTCTCTGGGGCTCATCCTGATCCATTCTCCACCCAGCCTGTACTTGTGCTTCAGATTGCCTTGACCCTGGGGCAAGACCTTGCACTTGGCCTTATTGAACTTCATGAGGTTTGCATTGGCCCACTTGTCACACCTGTCCAAGTCCCTCTGGATGGCATCCCTTCCCTCCAGCATGTCCATCACAGCACACAGTTTGGTGTCATCTGCAAACTTGCTGAGAGTGCACTCAATCCCATTGTCCATGCCGCCAGCAAAGATGTTCAACAGTGCTAATAGCAATACCAAGCCCTGAGGGGAACTCCACTCGCCACTGGTCTCCACTTGGACATCGAGCTGTCGATCGCAACTCTGAGCAGCCAATTCCGTATCCACTGAGTGTTCCACCCATCAAACCTACGTCTCTCCAGTTCAGAGACTAGAATTCATGCAGAACAGTGTCAAATGCTTTGTACAGTTCCAGAAGGAATACCAGTTCCAAGTAGGTGATGTCATTTGCTGTCCTTTTATTCACCACCACTGTAACCCCATCATCAAACTGGACAGGCACAATTTGCCCTCAGTGAAGTCATGTTGGTCATCACCAATCACCTCCTTATTTTCAATGTGCCTTAGCACTGTTTCCAGAGGTAACTTGGATGGTCTCAAACGCACTATAGAAATGCCCATTTATGTGCCTAAATACATTTAAGTACCTCTCACAGATGGCTTGCAACTGAACATCCTATGCTTTTTATTCCTTGCTGCCACAAAAATTAATTTATCATAGATTAAATCTGTAAAAGTCTTGTGGGGATTTCTGAAAATAAATGCTCTTCTTTTGTCTTAATATTAAATTCTGTTATTTACATGGGATTCTGAATTGCAGTAATTGTAATAGTGGTTCCTACTTGTTTCATTCTATCATAAAAGCATTAATTTATTTAAAAAATATATCCCCAACGATTTTCTGGAAAATCATCTCAGATAGAAAACATCATGAGAAGAAATTACTTTTAACTCATGCAGAGTTTTGAGCTGCTACAATCTTTTTCTTCTAGTGTCAGTGAATTTTGGGAATCAGAAAGAACTTCCCCTGGGTATGTTATGATTTTATGGTAAGCACTAGATTTCAATGGAGAATATAGCTTCTGAGGTTCTCATAATGTGTTATATAGATGAACGTAATACATGGAAACATTCTTTAGTAAGCAGTAGGTTCTGTGTTACTTTCAAGACCAAAATTTATATGTTTATGGCTACAGTTATACTTTAAATGACACTTTGTATCTATCTGGATATTTAGAATGCTAATTCTTTCTTTGAGTAAAATGAGGTACTTACTTAATTTATTCTGTACAACAAATGATAGTCACTATACCATTTCATTAATTACACCTAAACTTTAAATTTAGTGAAAATTAAACTTCAAACACACGTCTCAAAACTTAACTAGCCATACCCTCAACTGACAGTGTTCCTGAGTATTTTAATCTCTATACTGACCCAGTGCTTGCAATGTACTCTGATTTGCCCCAGACTGGATAGAATAAGGTGTCTTTCTCAATGTCTCCGGACACGAAAACAGGTGCTGCAGTCAGGAAATCCATGCTTACTATGCTTGCTATGTCCAAAGGGATAATTTGTGTCTTGAGCAATAAGGCAAAATCTCCTTCAGAATCTTGACCAGATGCCATCTCCTAGAGAACTAAGAGCAGCCAGAATGATGCAGCAATAAGAAGTCACAGTGACTTGTCAGTGGTTCTGTTCTGTTCAGCTGAACTTCCTCAATATGGTCGTTATCATAAAATCATTGATAATAGGCAACTTATATAAAACATCCTTATTCTCTGTTGTTTTAATTAATCCTAAAAAGCATATTTTTGTTTCCTTGAATAGACTACTACAGCTCTTAACCAAAGAGGATACATTTAGTAAAATAAAAATAAAAATTTTATGTTGAAAAGGATCATGAGTGATTTAGAATTACTAGATCATGAAGCTTTTCGAAAAATATGGAAAAAAATAGGAATGGCTGTTTCTTATGCAAACTAGTGTAGTTGGTAATTACTGATATTACTCAATTTGTAATCCACAATATTCTGGAGTGCAATAGTTTAAGGAAAAATTCAATGCTGAGCTAACAGAGACAGAAAGAATATTAACAAAAGTGACAGATTTGAAAGGTGTAAAATGCAAGACTAATTTCACATTTACCCAGCATGTGAAAAAGTGTCATTTATATGCACTGAGAATATTAATGATACCTGCACACAAAAGGCCCAAGTGTCAGATTCTGTACCTGGGATAGGGTAATCCTGGATGTATGGACAGACTGGAAAATGAGAGGCTGGAAAGCAATGCCACAGAAAGGGAGCTGGGGGCCCTGGTCCACAGCAAGTTGAACATGAGCCAGGAGTGCCCTGGCAGCCAGGAGGGCCAATCCTGTCCTGGGGTGCATCAGGCACAGCATCGCCAGCTGGGCAAGGGAGGGGATTGTCCTGCTCTGCTCTGCACTGGGGCAGCCTCACCTTGGGTGCTGGGGGCAGTTTTGGGTGCCAAAATACAGGAAAGGCCTTAAGCTCTTAGAGAGCTTCCAGAGAAAGGACATGAGGATGGTAAAGGGCCTTGGGGGGAAGCCGTATGAGGAGTGGCCGAGGTCACTTGGTCTGTTCAGGCTGGAGGAGACTGAGAGGAGACCTCACTGCAGTCTGCAACTTCTTCATGAGGGGAAGAGGATGGGCAGGCACTGATCTCTCCTCTGTGTTGCCCAGTGACAGGACCCAAGGGAATGGCCTGAAGTTGTGTCAGGAGAGGTTCAGGTTGGGTATTAGGCAAGGTTCTTTGCCCAGAGGGTGTTTGGGCACTGGAACAGCCTTCCCAGGGAAGTGGTCACAGCACCAAGCCTGACAGAGTTCAAGAAGTTCAAACAATGCTCTCAGACATATGTTGTGTGAGGGGTTGTCCTGCGCAGAGCCAGGACTTGACTTCAATGATTCTTGTGGGTCTTTTCCAACTCACGATATTTAAAATCTCTATGCAAGTGACAAGATAGCATAACCAAGCAGAAAAGTAAAATTGGCATAACTGCTTTTCTTCCAGTCATTTTCTCTGCTTGTGCATTTTTTTTCTCTAAAGGTTTGACAGTGTAGAGCTTTTGTACATCAGCATTTGGGCTTTGCTTTTTATGATAATGATTTTTCTCTTGCTGGTATTTCTTGCTATCCACTTAGATTTTTTCTCTCTATCCTCAAACCTCCTGAGTCACAAGCAGAGACACTTGGAGAGTCTGACCAGCAAATGAGACTTTGTCTCTGTGTGTGTAGGTCCCTAACTCAGGTCTAAGCTCATCATTAATGGTACACAGAATTTAAAGAGATCCAGAAATTACCTCTTCCTGTTACAATTAACTGTGCAGTCATCCGATAACATTACTAGTTAATTTACTAAATAAAAGTATCACTCATGATCTGGCAAGTGAAAGTGTAAATTCTTCCTCTTATTAGTACTTAGTACAAAAAAAAGTTTAATTCACAGTTAGAAACTTACTCAAAGCAAGTTCATTTTTACTGAGTTGCAAACAATATTCAATCAGTAAGTACAAAATCTATTGTCTACAGGGCAGTTTTTATACATAACTGAAATACATTGTGGAAACTATTAGTTAAGTGAACTAGCACCAATAGCAAGAAAAGTACAATGCTGAGAGTAATTACTTTTAATAAAAAGGCAGAAATGAAAGCAAGTTTGTATCACAGGTTTCTCAGTAAAATATGAAGGAAATGCAAACAATTTAGGCAGACTATCTTCCCCCTCTTTTAAGGGAAATCTCTCCTTGATTTACGAACATTAAAACCAGTTCACTCTCCATTCGATCGCGCCTATCCGCAGCAAAGCCAATGCGCCTCTCCCATCGGGCTGCCGCGCCTTTGAACAGCTCACTTCCTCATCTTTACTACAAGCCTTCCTTGCTAGGCAGGATCGATCAGCAAGAAACATGCAAGCAGAGAAAAAACTGACGAAGGGCAGCGAACACTTAAAGACAGAATGTTTAGGGGAGGCGTTGAAGCGAAACATCACCTTCCTGCGACTGAAGCAACTGTAGGAGTCAGGGCTACAAAACCTGTGCACCATCACCACGGGGATGGTCGGTGCCTTCCTTTCTTCTCACCGTCTCTCTCCACCCCTTCAGCCCCCGAGCTCGCTCCCGGCCGCCTCCCGGCCTCCAGCACGCAGGTGTTGAGGCCTGCCTGCTTTCCTCCGACCGACCTCTCTTCCTTCCTCACACCCCTCATTCCCACTCACCCCCTTCCTTTGGAAAACCTCCGTGTTCCCCAAGGAAGCTCCCACCTGTGTGCCTACTTCTCGCCTCCAGGCCGCCCCGGAGGCCACCCCCGCCCGTCTGCCGCTACCCCACCAACAGGAAGCCAGGGCGGGCCGCTCGCAGCCCGTGTGAGCGGCACAAGGGACCTGGACATCGTCACGAATCCGGGCGGAGGGGCGGAGGCGGCAGGGAAGGAAGATGAGGACAAAAATGAGGAACCCGCGGTGCCAAAGCGTGGCCGGGGGGATTTTGGCGCGGCGACGAAACGGCAGCTCCTCCCTCCTTGCCCTCTCGCTGCCGCCTCTACCTCCCCGCCGCCCGCCTCCGGCGGAGAGATGCTGCTGCAGGCAGGCGGGTGGGTGGGCGCTCCTCCCTGCGTCAGGAGGTGCGGCTCCCCCGGCCCGGCACTGCCCTCCCCTTTCCTCTCCCCCCGCCGCTTTTATGTCTGTCTTTAAACGTCGCCGCAGTGAGGGCTGGGCACTTGTGGCTGCCGCCGCCTGCCCGCCGCTGAGCCCCGTGCCCGCACGGCCCCGCTCGCCATCCCCGCCCGCGGGGGCACCCGGCCCTCCCTTTTCGCAGCCGGCGGGCGGAGGTAAGGCACGGCACGGTGAGGCAGGGTACGGCACGGCACGGTGAGGCAGGGTACGGCACGGCACGGCGAGGCGCTGAGCGTGGGTGCGCGGGGCAGCCCGCGCTTTCCCAGCCCTGCCGTGCCGCTGGGGCGGTGGGGGGGAACGTGGCCGCCTCGCTTGTGTCACCGGGCGGGAAGGGGCAGGATGTGCCGGGGGTTCCTTTCCGCCCGGGGTCCGCCTTCCTGCGGGTCAGGGGGTCCCCCCAGCCCACGCGGGGAGGCTGCTTTCGCCCTGGCGCCAGCCTCTCGCTGGCGGGGAGAGAGCCGACCCCTCGGGAGACAATAGCGAGCACTGGTTAGAAGCCGCCCATATGTTTTACTCGGCGATAGGTTAAAAGGATGTACGGGGCTGTATTAGTCAGCGTTAGTATTATTATTTCTACTGGGAAGGGCGAGGAACTTATATATTTTTTCGAGTGGAAGAAATTTCATTCATCTCCCGTGTGTTGCGTAAAAAATCCGAGATGCATGTGTAGCGCGTGCTCCGGGAGGAGCGGGGGCGCGGGCTGTCTCCATCCCGGGAGCACCGTGGTGATGCGCCTCGCCGCGCGGATGAGCCCGGGCTCGGGGAGAGGGGGCTGAGCCGGCTGCCGAGGGAGCCGGGTACCATCGGGAGCGGCCCGCGGCGCCCGTGCCCACCATGTGGCGCGGGCAGAGGCGCAGCGGAGCTGGGGCCGGGCCCGGGCACCGCATTGTTGCTGCGGAGCGTGGGCGTCGCCCGGCGGGGCCGCACGGTGCCTCCCCGCGCCGCGCCACCCGCGTCTCTCGCCCCGCGAAGGCGGCGGCAACCCCCGCGGCCGGGGGCTGCTGCGGGCCCGTGTCGTGTCAGCCATGTTTGGGTGGGTATGGTAATGAGGACCTTCTCCCAACCTTTGTGCCTCTTGGATTTATTTTCTGTGCAGGATTTTGATGGTTGCAGCCCGCCGTGTACTACGGCATATCCACAAGGTAGATTCGTACCTACAGTTTTCTCCGAGTGATTCTTTTTCTCTTCCATTTGCTTATTAACCCTTCTAATTTTCTATGCCCATATTTCCTGGTTTTGTTCTGATTTTGCTAGTGTTAGAGAGAACTGGAATTTCTTCGCAAGGCTTTGCTTTTGTTGTGGAAGTAAATTAGATGATTGAAATATGTCTGCACAGTCACACCGACCTGTCACACATGAGGTTTGTGATAGGATTTCATCTATTTAAGTAAATGGCACTTTGTTTTCTTTGTTAAAGACCACGTTATTATCAACTATTTTATTTTCAGTGTGATATTGCTACATCACAAGCTCACCGCTGTACTGTTGTTTTCTAAGCCTAATAATTTCTAAGTAGTATGTTACCATCTGTGTGTCACTGTGGCATACCATAGGATATGGACCCAATTTCCCCCCTCCAAAGAAAAGTATAAATGAAGCAAATATTTTGTTATCTGATGTCATATAAATGTACACTGGATGTATTATGCAGCCAGCTTTCTCCATTTGATTAAAAAACGATGACAACGTACTCGGTTTCTTTCTATTTGCTAGTATATTTCCCATTATCAGCATCACATTAGAAAGGAAACTATGAAAAATACTTAGGAAAGATTTCTTAATTTAGTTTTGGCTAATATACAAGATTTTTGTTTACATATACCACATATTAAGATAACTGTGGAATCACAGCCTGCATTCAGTGTGTATCAGACACTCCCTTTGGGCTCAGCTCTCCGCTTCAGACTCAAGAACAAACAATCCCATTGGTTTTGATCTGTGCATGAAAAACCAAACCGTTTCATAGCTGTTCAGATGTGTCACCAGTATAGAAAACTGAGTGTGTGAAACTGCCAAGGCATCTTGAAACTAGTTTTACAGCATAATCTGATTCCTGTTGACCTTTCATGTCTTGTCATTCTTACAGTTGTCTTTTTCATATTCCGGAAAGCTGAATGCACAAAACTTTTAAAATGCTGAATTTGTCAGAAAAACCCCACAGTTTATTCAGAAGCACAATCTACTAATTGCAGCTATTCCTTTTGATTTAAATTGCATTGTTAAGATCTATTGGAGTGGTTGCTGCTCAAGTGGTGTGGAATTACCACTTGAAGTATTTGTGGTAGAATCTGTTTGGGAAGATTTTTTTCTGGAAATTCTCTAGAGTAGTATACCAGAAGTGTACACAACGTTAAGGACATATTTACCTGTTTCCCAGCTACTTCCCATTGTTCTGTCCGTTTCACTCATCTCCACCAGTAAAGTTCTTAAAAGACAAAATACATCTTGATTTTGGAAGAACAGATTTCAGTCCCAAATTTTGTAGATCAGCACAGCAATTGTAGCAGCTTTTCCATATGACTTTAAAGATCTCTGAATTCTCAGTTGCAGAATAACTTTGACGTATCAGCAGGTGGCCGATTAAACATTGAACAACTCCATTTGTCCTTGAAAATTGATTCAGTCACCTTGCCACTGCTCAGGAAATGTATTCAAATAATTTAAGAAACAAATTATCATTGACAAATGACAATCAAATGCTGTTCCACTGAAGAGCTGGAAGCACAAATCCTGGCAAGCTGGTACAAAGTAGTGTGAAAATGCAGTGGTAACTGCCAGAATGGTTGCATTAGGCAATGGCAATAACTGAACTGAGCTTCCTGTAAGACTACTCTGAAACAGAGCTCTGTGTTCTTATCCTTCTCTCTTAAGGCTAGGGATTCCTTGTTTGTATGGGAGAAAGCAAAGAAAACATTTGTGTAATGATGTGGACAACAGTGCCTCAAGTCATGGTGTCAGTAGTCTATTTCCCACTTTGGGAAAATAGTTTCTTGCTGCTGGCAAATGATATTTTTGCATTCCAAGTGTCAGAAACGTGTAATGCAGTATTAATAATTCAGTATGCTCTCCTTAAGCTAAAATGGAGAAGAGATGAAAACTGTAATAGGACATTTACAGTGTTTGATTTTCTATATTGGAATTGGTATTAATAATTTTCTTTTTAAAGACATGGGGATTTAATGTAACATGACTTGAAAACATGATCCATGTAATGAAATTAAATAATCAGATGTGAGGAGAAGTAAGATTTCTGCTAATCCATATGATCAGTTCAGCTTTTTGCTTGTATATAAAAAACACAGAGGAAGAAGTAATCACATAAATTCTTCCCAAGGACAACTCGATCTACTTACTGATCCATTCTAAAGCACAGAGGTCAGACAATCAGGGTCTTGGGGCAGCTATGTATCTGGTAATATCTAATTTTCAGTAATTGATTTTGCAACTTAGATAACTTTATTGAAATATTAAATATACTTTTTTATCCTCTTCTGAAAAGTGTGATAAGTTGTAAAATAAACTCATGGCTCTCTTGTATCTTATATGGTGAACTTAGAATATGGAGATTTTGTTTCAAGTTGCCAGTAGTTACACCTTTTGAGTTTGACCAACCAGGGGTAGAGTTTCTTCATAATTGCTGAGATTACTTCACTTGGAGGAGTGGTAACTAATGAATTTGTTCCTTCAATAAAGTACATATAAAAAAAGACTGCTGAATAAGTGATGCATTTTCTCCATTTGAATAAGAGGTTACAGTTAGCTCATCCTGTAAGTCTGTGAAGTATTTTGGTGAAGTTGATTTGTGAGAAGAAAATACTGAGAAATCTGTGAATGCAGAAGTGAGAAACTACAGTAAGGCAAATAAATTCTATAGAGATTATGTGCAGTGAAAAGAAAAAATGACATTCAAGAGCTCTAGGTTGTAACATTCTGTCTCTAGATGTTTCTGTTGGGCCAGTGATTTGGCAGTACTTACACAAGCTGTTAAGATCAAGTCTATTGATAACGAACAATCCTGAGAAAGAAACTTTGCTGGTTTTGTCAATTTATTGTGCTTGTTTTATAGGAAGTATTCTCCTGTAACTAAAATTTAAGGAGACTAATCTGGACCAGAAATTGCCTGCATTTGAGTCTGTGCAGGGTTTTGTTGTAGGATAAAGCCATGAACAAGATTTTATAGGAAGAGAGAATAAATTATCCAGCAAAATGAAACAGATGCAGTGTCACTGAAGTCTGTATAAATACCTGTATCTGCAGCAGGTGTGAATTTAAATCATATTGCATTTTTAAATACTTTTGTTATAGTATAAATGATTTCATCGTAGACATCAGAATAGAAACTGCTTCTAATGCATTTGTCTCCCATAGCCCACAGAGCTCTTTTTTTTTTTTACAGTGTCATGAATGTGTAACAGATTTCTCTACATTCTTCAGTGATGTTTTCTGAGACATGCTAATGCAAGAATAATTGTATAGAATATAATTATCTTTAATTGCAATTGAGTTAAGTGCCTGTTGAATCTATATCTTACTGACAGGCTGTATTAAACTGGATAGGGAAAAATGCTAGATCATGTAGTTCATGCTGAAGAGCAGCATAATGGTTGCTTCAGTACGTAGATGGAAATGGGCTTGACTAGGCAAAAAGGCTGTGGTGTGTATTCCTATTTCCACCAAAGAACACAATGCTGCATTGCAGCAGTAATTCAGTCTGTGCAATGAGTACTGTAACACAGTGTAACTCTTCCTGAAATAATTATCTGTACACAGATTCCCCCAGCGATAGCCATTCTTCACAGTCACAGTACTCCCGTGAAACCTGGTTTACTCCTGCAGTCTTCTTCTTCTCTTTTTCCCTCAAATATGATGGTCACTAGATTTCCCTCATCCTGCCTGCAGAGATTCCTTTTTTGCAGACTCACATCAGTCCCTTGCTCCTAAAACTTTGGTTTTTGTTTTCTATATTGGTTGTTCCCATCATGCTTTTTCTTCCTAGCCCATAGACTTGTGATGGAGATGCATTTTGTACATTTCCTTTTGGTGCAAAAGGCTCCTATTCTTCACTTTTGCATTTGATTCTCCTCCAGTGATTTCATACAGACTGAAACATTTAGCATGAATATCAGTAAAGATCTTTTATGAGCATGTACCGTGGTGAGAATCCTGACTTTTAGTTCTGTGTCCTCTGCTTAATCATACTAGCTTCTTCACTGGGAGTCAAGGTGAAGATCTGGTGAACAGGAACATAAGACACAAGCTTGTGGGACAGGACTGGTACACCGCACTGGCACAATCTACTTTCAAAGCTGAGATTACAGTGATGTGAACTGGCTGCAGCTTTTTATTGCATTTTGCCACCCTCACATCAGCGTGTTGGTATGGAACTGCTTCCTCAGGGAAGAACGCAGTGCTCTGAAGAATAGAATGTTGGTCTTTTTAATCCCTTCAATGGCAAACATTGAACTTAAAAAGGTATTGAGGATTATTTGTAAGGCGTTAAAAATTAAATGTAAATAATTTTGTCAAATTGCTGTGTTTTCATCAGATGTAAAAATAAGATTATAAAAGAAAGAAGTCCACTGTGTTAGAAAGGAGTATTTTTGGCTTTCCTTTTCAGAGGGGAGTGCTGGTTTTAAGAAGAAATGCCATGTAAGAACTATTGTGTTGTAATTTATGTCGGAAAAACACTGCTAGAAGTTCATTAGTATTTAGTTATATCAGTTGTTGCAATAGTATTGTGGGATGTTTTAAACATGAAATTGCCTTACAAATGGCTTTTTATAGAGACTCATGCTTAATTTCCAAGAACATGGGGCAGCTGTACTCATTATACTTTAAGATCTGTAAGTGAGGTTTTTTTGGTTCTTGTTTTTCGGTAGATGGTGGGAAAATCCCCAGCCTTGTAACTTTTAGTTGTTTACTGGTATTACACAGCTGAGAGAACCAGAAGTACAGGGTTCTTCTAGTAGGTATCTATATATTGATTGGCATGCAGATCTGTCTGATAGAGATGCATTGGAAGGAACCTGACATAGGATTCATTATCAGTGTAATGGTGAGGAGGAGCAGCAATGTTGAACAGAACCAGGACAACTCCCTTACTAGGCATTCCATACAAAAAAGATTGTGAGAAAAGGATATGAAATGAAGTTTTTCAATGTGTCTTTTGGTGCTTTGACTAATGAAGTTCCTTTGGGTCTTACTGCAAACACTTGCGAGTTTCATCAGTGGAGGCATTGCAAGTCTTATCTCCCTGTGCCAGCATTTCTGAATGCAGGCCTGAAGCTGAAGTAAAAGTTCTATAGCGAGCATGGATCTCCCAGGGAGCTAATTTGGGTCTGAATTCCCTGTTGCAAGGGATTATTACTGCTTAATCTGCTAGTAATGTGGCGGTCTAATCACGTTACTTTACTTCTGCGTGCTGGCGCATTGAGACTTGATTATTTTTCCATGGAAAAAAATAACAAAATTCCCACTGTGTTCTGAGAGAGAAAGCTGGGCTCTGCAGTTTGTTTGATATGAGAAAAGTCAAAAAAGACTCACTGTTTTATCTTTCAGTATGCAAAAGGACTAGATTTTAGCATATCAGGGACAATGCTAGTAAGACATAATTAAAATCTAGCTCATATGTTTGATTTAGTAAGGGTTTTTCCAGAAGTTTGTTTATGCTGAGTCAGATTATTGATTGCTGTTATTTCAGTGGCAGAATAATTTTCTAAATGTTCTTTTAACTGAACTGTGTACTGTTCATCAATTTCCATTGTGTTAAATTCCCTCAAACAGTACAGACACTTGTCAGGTCAGTTTAAGAGTAATTGTAGATTTTTTTATAAAAAGAATTTTACAAAAAAAAAGGGATACCATCCTTATTTGCTGATTTCAGTTGTTGGCAAGTCCAGGGAAATACTATATTCTCCAGTAAATGTGATAATAAACATTTCCCTTCAGTGTTTTCATCTGACAGGTTACATCATTTGAGTCATGAAAAGGATGAGAAACCTGCCTGGAAACGAGAACTAAATCAATTGATCAAATTCCATGATCCAGATCCAAGACAGAAAAAAAAAATCCAACGTACAAACAGACAGCTTTAATAAGGCTGAATTATATTCTACACATTTTACTTTTAATCCAAGATGCTGATAATAGCATAGTAATGTTTTAAAATACCTGACAAGATTTAGGACTTAGAGACCTAATATAATAGTAGTTAATTTTGTAAATCCTTTTAAAATGGTGGTTTGTTTTGTAGATGTTTAAATGATACTTAGGATAAACTGTCTTATCACATAGTGCTGTATTTCTCTTCAAAGCAGCGTAGAAGGTAATGACTGCTGGAACTAACTGAAAGTGCTTAACAGAATTTGGTGTGCTATTTCCTGGTTTAATGCTCATGAGCTTCAATGCCGAACTAAATGATATGGGAACATAGAAAATATGTGGTGAAGTGCTCAAGTTCAATACTGTGATGAGGAAAAAGAAAAACAAAATAAAGCTTGCTCAGTGGTTCATGTTTAGCTAAACAGTGCTGGTGAGTAACTCTTTCTCCCTATTCAGACTTCACTCAGGAGCATTCATATCTAGACCAAGCTTGAGCTGAGTAGTTTGATATCAGTCTTCTGTGCAGGTTTGTTCTGGATCAAATAGAGGCTTCTGTGCATGTCACTGACTGCGTTCTGGGAGTGCTGAGCATGGACTTGCTGACTCCTCACACAAACCAGCTGGGACCACACTTCAAACATTTGTACCTGATGGTAGTATCTCTTGAGATAGGACTTCTTATTTGGTTTAGTACCAGCTCCTTTCATACAGAGAAGAGTTGTTAAATCTGACAGCTGGAGACTGCCTTTGGATTTGCAATGTGTCCGGAAGGACTGTCTGCCATCCTTGGTGCAGTCTGGCCAGTGATAACGCAGTACTGTTAGAACCATGCATCAGTCTGCTGAGTATGCCTCCCACATTTTCTCAAGCCCTGCAAATGTTGCAAGTCTATACAGTGATAGTTTTATGGATAACATACTGCTTAGTGGAAGGTTAATGAAAGGAAATTGATATGATACTGTGCTAGGAGTAAAAGTATCAAGCCCAGTTTATCCTGAAGTGTACCGGTGCAGTGTTTAATGCATGAAAGGACAGAATGATGCAATTTTTGTTGGAATTGACTCATCAGTGAGAGCTCTAGATAAATCGTATTGCTGCCCTGCAAGTTACTCTATATAAAATAATTAGAACAGGTATGACCTTTTAAAACATTTCAGTAAATACTGATGGATGGCTTGTGTCTTTTTGACTGAAAATCTCTTGCTCACTATAGTTAGAGAAGGATTTCAGACCTACACATGAATACTGATGTAGTTTCACATGTGCAGGTGTTTCATTTTAATGTAATCCTTGATCTTATTACTAATTATTGGAACTGAGAAGCTGCTCTCTAATTTACATCAGTGGAACAAAGGGAAAAAAAGTTTGAAATGTGGCCAAAAGTAGTGTTTGAAGTACCAGATTCTGTGGCTTATAGTCCCAAAGCTCCATTTGGACTGCTTAAATGCTTCAGCTTAGTATTAAGTTTGCATTTTGGTTCTACTTAGTCAGAACCAAGAGCCACTGAATCATGTATGAACTAGAAGAGGGTGTAGTAGAGTCCTTTGAAGACTGCAATGCAAAAGACAGAACAGATGAAAAGAGGCCCACACAGGCATTCATTTAGCCCAGATATACAGGATAGGGTATTAGGATTTCTCTCTTGTATAAACAACTTTTCCCCTATTCTGCTGTTGTCTGTATAGGTCATACACTTAAATTTATTTTTTTTTTTTTTTTAAGAACTGGTATCAGTCAAAGCAAAGCTAGTCCCACTGCATGTCAGAAGGAAGGTTTATAGGACCCCGAACCCTTCAGTGATAGTGGTGAACATGAAGCAGATCACAAGTAGGCTCTACTACGCTTAAAAAAATCGGGCTGACTGCCAGAGCTAGAGTTGCTGAGAGGAGGCAGTAACAGAAGGGAAAGTGAGAAGACAGTGACTGGAGTCTAGGGAATCAGTGAAAAGAGGTTGCAGTGGAGTTCAGTAGGCAACTGGAGTGAAGTTCAACTTCCAAATCCTTGGAAATTATTGGAGAAGGTAATTGCCCTGTTGGCTAGGAGGCTGGTGATAGTACTTGTGGTGGCAGAGGTTTTATTTTTGGTACTGCGAAGTCTCATCTTGATAAGCTGGGAGCTGGGTTCCAGTGGCTTAGTGTCTTTCCTTTGGGTCTGGCATGGAAGCAACCACGAGGTGCTTGATCTCTCGATGACTGTGCAAAAGGTAACTTGCAGTTCTCCACTGCATGGGATTTTGTCAGGACATGATGCAGCCTTCACTCTATGGACCAGATGTTGAAGCAAGTCCATAAGCAAAAGCTGTAAGGTCTCATGTTTCCTGAAGTAATTTCAGATTCTCATAAGTTAGCAGTTCTTGATTAGACTTCTTGTGTATTCTTTACAGAAGCCCTCTTTAGGGCTTTCATGAAGCTTAACACATAATCTAAATCCCTTTTAAGACTCTTAACTGTGCAGATGGCTTTGCACACACTAGTTTTATCCCATGTGATTAATGAAGAATTTACTGAAAAACATTCCTCCCCAAAATCTTATGGTTACCTTTTGTATGGCAGCTGCAAGCAAGTCTGTCTTTTTAAATGATTGTGTTGAAGAAAAACATGTATTCAAACGCAGGCGTTTTTGTTTCTGTACATACATATTTGAAACATTAGGCTTTTTAAATGGATTTGGCTTTTCAGATATTTCAGATAGTTTCTTAGAAACAGGAAATAATTAAAAATATCTAAAGCATCAAAGCTTGTAAGGGATGAGCATCTATCCTTTCAAACTATGACTATGATTATACCGTGACAAAGATTAACAAGAAAATAAGTCAGCATTGCTTTTAAACTACTAGGTACATGCTCTGTATCAAAAATTTAATTGCTGCATGACTTTCTGAAATGGTCTGAAAAACTTAATTTACTTCTGTTAAAATATACATTTAATAAATTCAAGCACACCTGTTAAGTCAGGAAGTAATGGAGTTGGGCTCCTAAATTTTATGTAAAGTGCATACCCTTTTATGCCTGATAAGAAGAATCTAGTTATGATATGAAAATATGAGCAATTAGCCTATCAGTCTTTAGGAACTAAACCAAAACAAAACCCTTAGCAACTGAATGAAATGTATTTTATAAAAATCTTTTAGACCAAATAGTGGATGTATTCGCTACAATTTTAAAGTGGTTTAACATCCCTTTCTTCTCATTTTCTCCTCTCGTCATATCATTGAGATAAGCAGAAATGGGTAAAACAAAGCACATGATTTCAAAATTTTCTTCTGCATAATAGTATAATATCCTTCTTAATTTTTTTTTCAGATACTTTCAGTAGAATAAGCGTTCAGAAACAGAAGTCCTTACTCTTGATTCCCTGATATCAAGGACTCATCAGGCACCATCTTCAGTCTTTTTATTCAGTATTTTTGCCTAAGAAGAGGGAGAGCTTACTTCTGTGTCCATCTGTCTCAGCTGAACGTCATCTCCTTGCTGTTTTTTTCAAGTTACAAATGCCTAAGAACAGCAAGGTAGTGAAAAGAGAACTAGATGATGAGGTCATTGAGTCAGTTAAGGACCTGCTCTCTAATGAGGACTCTTCAGATGATGCCTTCAAGAAGAGTGAACTTATGGTTGATGATCAGGAAGAAAAAGATGTAGATGTTGAAGAAGGCTCAGATGTAGAAGATGAAAGACCTGCTTGGAACAGCAAACTCCAATATATTCTGGCACAAGTTGGATTTTCTGTGGGATTGGGGAATGTGTGGCGATTCCCATATCTGTGTCAGAAGAATGGTGGAGGTAAGTTTTATGATACAGCTAGTTAAACCTAACTGATGATGCTAACCTTTCAGATTTCAAAGTCAGCAGAGAGAACCACTGTAAGACCTGCTCCAACATGCCAGGTTTTTCTTTTAGTTTTTGCCAGAGCCCATGAGGAAAACCCCACATTCTCTTTATTTAGAAAGATGCATTTGTTAAAGTAAGCAGCAGATTCTTCTAAGATGCCATTTCCTTATCTTAGGGTAGATAGCTCTTGATACAGCCTTGACTATGGGTCAAACCAGTGTCTACCCCATAAGACATGATTATAGAGGGTTGCATTGTTTAGGACCTGGTTATTGTGCTAAAGTGTTCTTTATGGTACTTGGACAATAAATCAAGGCATTAAAACTACATCCACTTTAAAGACCAAGGCCGCATTTGGTCTTTTAGTATTTAGTGGTACTAAGCTTCACACTTTTACTCTCTAATTGCTCTTGGCTCCTGGCCATTTGATCATGATTTACTTTTGGCAAGAACTTCAAAATACTCTAGGAGGGAAAAAGTTGTTGGGGTTTTTTCGTTTGTTTGGGTTTTGTTTGGTTGGTTGGTTTTCTTTTACTGATGACGAATAATTTAAATCATTACAATCATTACATTAAGGGACTGCATCTGGTTTGGTGCTGTTAGACAGTCTACTATTTTCCTAAATAACAAGGTACCTTTCACTTAAAACAATAACATCAAACATCACTTTAAACAACTAACATGTTTGTTAGTTGACCATCTGTGGTCTTGAATGCATTTGAAGTATGAGGCTGGAGAATTTCCTTTCTTTTTGAATGCCAGATTAGTATTTTATCCAATGCTATACCATATCCAAATATACTACACTAACGCACACTCTATTGTAGCTAATTACTAAGCTGAATTCAAAACAAACCTGTCACTTTTTATGATATAGAAAATGAACATGTACAGAAAATGAAGAATAACGTTTTACTCCTGCTGGATTTTAAAGGCTGCATGATGCAACTGATATAATTGAGGAGTATAGAAATGAGCCTAGAATATAATAAAAGTGTAATTCTTTATTTGTTTTCTCTTAGTTCAAGCAATAAAAAATAAGTTTATGCTTTCAAATATTCTGTCTTCAGGATAAAGTATAAATCCTTTTATATCTAGTTACTGATTTTTTTTGACTATCATTTAAGTTTCTTTTTTTCTTTTTTATTCTGGAGAGAAAGTCATTAAATGATTGATTTTAAGTATGGTGTCAAGAATTAGTCTCAAGGATAATGGATTACAGCAGTTTGTTTTGTGTAGTTGTATCCTTTTGAAAGTCTGTGTCTAATGTAGTTAGTAATTTTGCAAGCTGGTTGGATTCTCCTTCAAAGCACAAGAAGGGATCCATTGGTGTGCTCCTTAGGCTGTTGGTTTCGTGCCATCAGGCACTTGTAAAGTTACTCTGGGACTGAGGGTAAATTTAATTCAGATCAAATATAAGTGAATTAAATTATTTAGTAATTTCACATTTCAGGAAAACACCAAACCGCCCCAAAACAGTAAACCAGACAAAGATTATGAGACTTCATTAATCAAACTTGAAAAAGTAGTTATGGTGTCACTTGAGATTGTAGTTAAATGTTTTCTCCTGTGCTATGATTGCAGGAAATTGGATGTATAACATAGTCTGTGGAGATACAATGTTTTCTGCACATGCTGAGACAAGGGTGTATTTGGCTTTTAACAATAGTTGTGCACCATTTTAGCAAATGGCAGCTTTCTGAACAACAGAGAAAAGGGATTGATTGTTAGAGCTGAAGCTTGCTTGGTTTTCAAGTTAGTCATAATGCAAGATGTAGAAGGTGATACAAAACTTTGAAATGTGTAAAATACATTGGTATAGGTGTGTGCAGATGGACAGGTAATCCTCACAAATGCATAGAAGAGTAGGGGGAGGGAGTGCAAACTTCAAACACATGGTAAGAAAACCTATACACATTTTATATGAGGTTCTGTTTTTCTGTTACGCATATTATTTCAAATAAGTTTTATTCTAGGTAAAATTAGGGTGGTTTTATGTAACCCAGTGTAAATATGGGTGTCAGAACTGTTGTGTAATCTGCTGATAAAGCTTTACTATAAATACCTGTTGAAGTCTCTTGATATATGGTAAACTATCTTTCTCTGGATATTCATTAGGACTGTTTGAGTGAAGTGTATGACTAGGTCTCTACCTTCAGTTTAGACCAAACATTTTTTGTTTTCTTCCCTGTGTTAAAGGAACTTATATCTGGAAAATACCATCAGGTGAGGGGAGTATATTAAAAAGTAGTAAACCAATAAATCCAGTTCCAGTTTAAACCAAAAAGAAGTAAAAACCATAGTTACTCGTTAGTTTCCTTCACAGCTTCCTAACGTATTCTAAAGCCACCAGTAAAAGAAAAGGCAAATCCTAAATGTGTAATAATCTTCATTTTTATCTTTTTTTTAAACTTCTGGGCCAAGAACAACAAAATAAACATAGATAAGACACAGCAAGGTTAGTCAAAATAGGTATGTTATTTGAGGATTTTGTGGAGAAAAAATTGTTTCCTGCCCTGTTTTCTACAGAGATTTAGTTTGTTTATGGCTGTGGCCTGGGGTATGGTGACACTTCTGACGTCAGAGCACTCTACTGCTTCAATGAGATACCTGTGATACCATCTTTAAAAGTAACTTGAGCAGCACTACACTGCAGTGAGAATTTGTACGTCTGTGGATATCTTTGCAATCTCTGTTTCTGGGTCTGGTCTGTACCACCAAACCAACTTCCTTCAATTTATTTCTTGTGATCATTTAACAGTTACTTCCGTTGCTTTAATTCATAGCAACTCATAAATATTTAGAGTAATATCTGGTATTTTTTGTAGTTAACTCAGTTACAGCTAGACTGGGTAGCTCGTTGCTAACTTTCACACTTGTCTCATTCCCAGAAAAATGTTTGTTGGGAGAGGTGAGAGAAAAGGCTGGTGTGCAGCTGGGATGTACTTGGATCCATGTTGGGGATGTAGTTGTAACGCAGAATGTATTGAATGGAAAAGAGTCCAGGAGGAGACTGAGAGCACTCCAGAGTGCTGGTTTTCCTGACTTTGAGAGGGAGTGCCCAAAGGAGTTTTATGCTCTGTGAAAGAGGGGCTGAAGATGTTCAGTAAAGTTTTGAGGAACTGACGATAGATCTCTGTCCTCACCACAGGCCCTTCTTACCCCGGTAGGCAATGCCCAGACCCCATCTGGCTCTTAGGGCACCTCTTTGCAGCCTAACAGATAAAAAAGCTGTTTCATCCTTGATTCTTGATACAGGTGATTTGCACTGGAGCTGAGTATGCTCAATTTATCATTTTTGCACTGTACGATTTGTTTATTACTCCTTTAGTACATGAAAGTAAGTACATGTGTTTCTTCAGATAAGCACAGTTCCTATATAACAATTTCATAACCTCTGTTAGCATAACATAGGTTCAGAGCTTCCTATGGTTGATAGCCTTAAAAACAAACTGCTCAGGTCTACCCAGTCTTGCCAAGATGCTCATAAATAGTGACAAACTAGACTTAAAATTTCCTGCTTCTCATAACTGTCATCTGGACGACAGCTTGCACACCTTTCACTATTTTCAAACAAAGAAAATATTTAAAGTTTATTCTGTTTGGTTTGGTCATTTCCCTTTAGGATTAGCAGAAGTATAATGATACTTTTACATAATTAGAAGTAACAAAAGCAAGTTAAATTAGCTGTTCTTCTAAAAAGAGTGAGAGTGTTACTGTGGACAAAAAGTGAGGAGTCTACAAGGTACTGCATTCCCAAAGATTTTGTGTTGCATTTTTGTGAGCATTAACTTAGTTTTTTTTTTTTAAAGGAAAGTATTTTTTAAGATCTCTGTGATGTAAAAAGCCAAAAGAACTACTAAACAATTATAGATAAAAGATGTGAGCAAAATAGGAAACATTGTAGCAGATGATATTGTCATTACGTTTTGAGAAGATTGACCTGGGTAGAGTCACTTTGTGACTTTTTATGATTAAGTAGTTTGAATTTTTTACTGAAACACCAGCAGCTTGACATTAAAGTTCTGTGGTCTAATGAAAAAGCACAGCAGTTGTAGTGGACAACTGCAGAGCAAAAAGTATATAAAAACTGCTAAAGACTGAGTAGTTGTTAGAAGATAACAACTAGTACAAGAGAAATGGGAACAAAGCAAGTATTCCCTGGTACTCCAACACTTGCATATGGATTCAGAGGCTTTATTATGTAGCTTTGGATCAGTAATTTATACTCAGTGCCTTGAGTTCACTGATGACTTCAGTATCATTTTTCGAATTTGGTATTATCAGATATAAAATTTAGTTGTACTTGAGTGTACTGAAAATGTCTTGTTTTTATTTTGCAAGTGTAATTCTTCATTGAAGCTTATTGGCTAATAATAGCCAGGTTTGTAAACAGGCACACCTGAACATACTGAAACTGAAACTAGTGACAGGAAGACTATCCTATCAGTAGGATAGACTATAAACCTACAGCTAAAACATAAAACCATTTATCAGAGTTTTCCTGATAAAAGGAGTTTCTATTTTGTAGTGGTAAATAATTTCACTTAATGAAGCTTAGTATGCTGTTAACTTGTAGTATTCTGTTGCTCACTTGCCATAACTTTGAAAATTTTAGCATTTGACATTGAAAATAAGTTGATCTTCATCTGAATATCAGCTTCTTGATTGCATTCTACTAGTAAGTGTCTAGTAAGCAATAAGAGCTGGGATCTCTCTTCAAGACAGTGGTAAACTTCACCTTGATTAAATAAGAATCAAATCAGAGACCGGACACTTAATTAAAATCTAGCACAGCAGCTGCTGAAACAAATGTGGAAAGTTAACACATTTTTCAGGTTGCATCAAGGATTGCTAGAAGAAGAAAATTCTTCTGTAGTATCAATATGGAAATGGTTATGTGACCTTGTGTTATTGCTTTTGAAAGTATTTTCCAACTCTTTAAGCACTACAAATCATGTAATTTTTTTTTTTTTTTTTTTGGAGCATTTGTAAGAGCTTAAATCAAAACCAGTGTCATTATTCCACTTTTATTGATAATGTTGCCAAATGCAGTGCTTATTGTAATCTCAAGGGAGACAATTTACCAGCTATCCCATTCTGGTGCTTGATTAAATAAAAAAATTAGGAAATCAAAGCAGTGCTGTGCACAGTTTTGACAATCATGAAATCTTCATGAAATCTCTTGTATCTTTGTCACTCATTCTAGTGAAGAAGGATGAATGTTTTTTTTTTTTTCCCCTTATTGAGATGAATTTTTTAATATGGAAGCCAGTGTTTAAGACCAAAATGTGCAAAAAAAAAAAAAAAAAAAGTGACTTCACAGTTAAATAATTTTGTAAATGTAGAAGGGAGAGCTGGGGATCCTGAACTACACAGAACTGTAATATTCAGGAGGCAGCTTAGCTGGTAAATGTAGCAGACAAATGATTGTAGGATGTTGTTCGAGGCAAATTTATTATTCAAATTCAAATAAGAATGGTCCTTATCCAGTATTGTAACTGCAAGGACCCATGTTTTCATGCACAGGCAAATAAGAGACATGCTGAGATGTTTCCATAGTGATTCTTTTTTAGGATGAAGTGGTGATGTCTTAGAGTTCTTTGAAGTATGTCTAGCTTCAAGGGAAGACTTCAGCAAAATACTTGCCCAGAGATGCTGTGGTTTCATGCTGACTATGGGGCACAGAAGCCCTTTGCAGCTGTGATGCAGTTGTATAATCCAGCTGCATCCAAGCTCTATCATACTGAAACTCATAGATGCACAATTTTTCCATTATGTCCTTTTTGGGGAGAGGAACAAGATCAGAAGGAAGCTCAGCATGTTTTAATAATCAGAAGACCAGCACTTCAAGCCTAGCAGTATAGAGGTGAACTCTGCTGTCTGGCTACCCAGTGAATTACAGGGTTGTCGTGTCTAATGTAATGTGGATTAAGCACCACATTTATTTAACTCATTTAGTAGAATCTAACTGATAAATCTTGCAATTTAACGTTGATACTTCACCGTAAAACACCCACATCAGCCCAGTCTTTAAACGTGTGCTTAACTTTGCAGCCTTGTGATTAAGGTTGTGGATTGGGACACTGAAGAGCTGGGTTCAGTTCCTGCTCTAGTACAGTCATCCAGTGGGATACAGGGTAAGTCACTAGGCCCCAATTTTTTTGAGCTGTATAGGTTTGTCTCTACTCAGCTATGCCACATCTGTCTAATTAAGATCTAAGGTATCATTTACAGTAGCATTATGTGATATAAAACCTGTGTACTGTTGGCTGTCAATGAATTGTATGAGCAGATTTTATGCCAAAGCCTCTCACTTGCAGTGTAAATTCTATCTTGCAGAAATTTTGAGTGTAAATCAGGGCTATTTAATGGTTTCTGTGTTATGTGTTCTTAAGACAGATAGTCCCCCTCATTTTTGAATGTTCCTTAGTTTTCCCCACATTTACGTCTTTCTGTCTCTTTTCTTTATAGAAAGTAAGTCCTTTGTATTCTTTCCATTATGTGCACATAGAAGATGAACTGCAAGAGACACCAAAGTACTGAATGGGAATGTAGCTGCTACCTCAGTAAAAATAATGCTTCAGTAGACAGTGTAGTGTGCTGAAAGGGGTAGATAGACCATGATGTTTGGTTCTATGAAGGGAGTACTATGACCTCAAAACAGGTATATTTTTCAGAGCCTGACATAGGTATTGACCAAATGCTGTTCAGACAATATCATTGCATAGCCTATTATCACGTCATGAAAATAAAACATAGGAGCTACTTCATTTGATAACATAGCCTATAGACTGTGAGGTACATGAGATTAATATTCTCTGGCTGGTGCACCAGTAGTTTTTCATAGAATGGTTTGGTTTGGAAGGGACCTTAAAGATCAGCCAGTTCCAGCTGCCCTGCCATAGGCAGGGAACCTTCCACTAGACCAGGTTACTCAGAGGCCCATCCAATTGGCCTTGAACAGTTCTAGGAATGGGGAGTTCAAAACCTCCCTGGGCAACCTGTTCCAGTACCTCACCAACCTTATAGTAAAGATTTTCTTCCTAATATCTAATCTAAACCTACTTTCTTTCAGCTGAAGGCCATTCCCCCTTATCCTGTCACTACATACCCTTATTAAAGATCTCCAGCTCTCTTGTAGGCCCCCTTTAGGTACTTCTATAAGGTTCTATAAGGTCTCTCCAGAACCTTCTCTTCTCCAGACTGAATAACTCAAACTTTTCCAGGTCTGTCTTTCAGTCTTGTGACCAACTTGGTGCCCCTGGACTCATTCCAGTTGGTCAACATCGTGTGTTGGGGCCCCCAGTTTTCTCAGACTTTATTTTTTTTCCCCCCGCTAGTCTTGGAATCAAGACTGGAGTTAGTCCATGATTAATATCTTCAAAAGATCATTGTAGTGGAAGGGGATGTCCAATTAGTGTGTACTGCATGAGGAGCAAAATAGCTAGTGGACCTAAATGGGAATGAATGCTACCAGAACATCTGAGACCTCCTTCGCAGTCTAGGAAAGTTTAACTTTTCTAAAGTAAGCTGTATTCCATGAGATAAGCTGCCCACTAAGGATATGAAAATGCCAGTGTATTTTGATAGATTCCTAAAAAAGCCCTAGAAAGTTGACCCTGAATGAGGGAACTTGAAGTAGGACTTAGCTGGAGTTCAGGATAAATGCCAAATTGGTTTCTGAACTTTGCTCAGCTTCTCTCTCATCACAGAGATGAAGAGACTGATTATACAAGTTAGCAGCTCTGAACCTAAGCTTCTGAGGTCTTTAGATCTTTGCTTTGTAGCTTGCTTCGACATGTTGCAGTCTGCATCTCTCAGATGCTTTTCTGTAGCCTTACAATAGTTTCAAACAGAAGTTCTAAGCCCTTTGAGTTAGTTGTCTGGCACAGCAGTCTATATTGCAGCATAAGAGCCACACAAAGTCAGGTGCTACATTGCTTATTGCTGAGGCCTGCATGTTTTGTTAGATCTGGTACTAAATACTCCACAACACTGAGGAGGAAGTTAGGCTTGGAGCTTGTTAGGGCTCTTAGTATTTGGATATATTTGCTTGCAATCAGACTTACTGAAATAAATGGAGATACATCCTTAAGTTAGAATTGTGTATGATCAGCTCCTGGGAGTAAGACCCTAAAAAGAGGAATTGCTTCTTATGTATATGTTTATGTAAAGGTGAAGTGACAATTGCATTTTCAAATATGCCTTGAAAAGAAGAGGGCTGGGGAGAACTACAAGATACAGATCTACAATACTCCATTTCGCTTCCACTTCATGTTTCTATTTTCTGTCTGGAACCTTGTAGCAACAGGCTGATACAGTTTCCTTGCTAGGCTAGGTAGCATCACCATTATGTACGCTATGTGATCCCCTTTTTGAGCATCTGAGAAATGGAGAAATCAAGAGATATCTTCTGAAACCTCTTATGACTGAAGCTCAGAATGTTGAATACAGAATGTTTTCTATATTTCCTTTATATTCAGTCTTGCTGCTCTGTTACAAGTCAAGATGTAAGGTTTTCTAAGAAATGTTGATTCTGTTCCTGATCATTCTATATTTCTAAAAAGTTTGGTTGAATGTCCAAAATTCCAAACAAATAAATAACTAATTTCAGTAATATCTCACTTTCAGTAAGGCTTGCCTCAAACCTGTTACAGTGCTTTATAAATTAGGTGTCTCTGGGTTTTTGATATCTTACAAGACTTATGACCAAGGGTGAGGTAAAATCACTCTTGCATGTGATCAAAAAAGCTTTGCAATGAAGGACAGTAATTCAAATTTGAAACTATTAGAAGTTTTCACATGTGTTCTGTCAAGTTCTGACTATTCTTCCATTTACTCTGATTTATACTTTGTTCCCCTCCTAGGTGCCTATCTTGTGCCATACTTAATCTTGCTGCTGATAATAGGGATTCCACTCTTTTTCTTGGAGCTTGCTGTCGGGCAGAGGATCCGCCGAGGGAGTATTGGTGTGTGGAATTATATCAGCCCCAAACTTGGAGGAATTGGATTTGCAAGCTGTGTAGTAAGTTTTTTAACATTGCGTCGTTTGCTTTCAGATGTTGTGATTTAGATTTCCTGTTTTGCCACAGGGAAAGGCCACTGATTTTTCACTAGGCACCAAGGTCAGTTTACACTGTTTTTGAAGATCTTAGAACTTGAATTGATCCATTAAAAATGTTGATGTATATGTGTCTGTTAAATCAGTCAACTTGCATTTTGTGATTCTTTTGAAATTAGGAACTGTGGAACAGAATAGTTTTCTGGAGGAAAAATGCCTGTAAAAGTGTAGGTGTAATATGATAGGTACGGAGAAAAGTGAAAATTTAGAAAATGTCATGTACTTTAATGGGACCAATCATTCCCTTCTTCTTCTGACTTAGTTGAGTTAAACTTAGGTTCATTGTCTGATGTACAGAAACATGCAGAAGTTCAGCAGGGATTTTTTTTTATTTACTTCATAAATGTAACTTTTTGGTTGCTTTTTTTTCCTTTTTATTAGGTATGCTTCTTTGTGGCCCTGTACTACAATGTCATTATTGGATGGAGCCTGTTTTACTTTTCCCAGTCTTTTCAGCATCCGTTACCATGGGACCAATGTCCTTTAGTTAAAAATGCATCTCATACCTGTAAGTCTGTATTAACATAAGGTTCTTAAAAATCATATAAAATATGTAAAATTTGAGATTTTCAAACAAAAAGGAGGCAAAATACAATTCAAAAAGATATTTGTGTGCAAAAGTGTTCTAGGCGAAACTGGTTTTCTATCTTAATAAGATGTCATGTTATAATACTTGAAAAAATACAACAGAAGATTAATCTAAGACAAATACACTACATTTGGAAAGAAGCATCACTGTCAACAGCATTTTAAAGAGTAGTGAAATTAGGAGAATGCTATTTAGTGTGTTGCAGAAAAAACTTATTTCTTTTTTTCTGGTGTTGATACTGCCTTTTACACTTACTTGATGAAAAACAAAGGTGAAAGAGGAATATTTTTACATTTCAATTAGTAGGGTACTTCCTGGCACAAAGTTGTTGGCTTACTAAGAAAGGGGAAAATGGAAAACTGTAAATATCAGTGAAATGCAAGTGATAAAAGCACTGTTTTCTTTGTAAATTAATAGAAATGAGATAATCAGTCATTGGATTTTTGCTGTAAAGAGATGATCTCTTATGGACATATTTTATAACAGCATGAAAAGTGCCTTATCCTTTGGATTTGTTTATCTTGTAACAGTATGCATTTTGCATTATTATTGCTATTGAAATGTGTATTATTTCTTTTTTTAATTTCCTTTTTTTCCAGATTCTAAATTTTCTTTCATTATCTTTTGTGGGTTTATTTGCCACTTGAATAAAGAACAACCAGGGACATTTGAAAAGTTGTACTTTATCACAGTGTCTTTTCCAGAGTTGCTTGCTTCAGTTATTATACAGAAATAGTCAGTACTTTTGAATGTTGACACAGTCAAATGTATTGTATTTCATAAGGTATTGTCCATTAATCAAGCAACAGTGATTGTTTATGTACTCTTATCCTGCCTAAATAAGACACAGTGTGTCCGCCCAGCTTCAGCAGAAGCCATTTGAACGAAGTTTAAAAAAAGAAAATGTTTATATTTGATAATATCTTAACATTTTAATAGATTATTTCAGTGAAGATCTGGCATCTGTGCTAGGTTTCTTAGAAATAGCATATTTTTCCATTTTTTTCCATTAATTATCTTGATTCAGGGCCTAGCTTACATATGTAGTTGATTGTCAGGTATAAATAATTTATAAAGAACTTAAGTAAATATTTTCTCTGAAGGAATCTTTCTATTTATGTGTTATATGTCTAGGTAATTTCTTAAACTCTTTGGTAACATGAGTATAACAGAATTACAGTATAATCAAAAGAATCATTTCTGGAATATACATAGCAACTTTCATTAAACATATCTGTGTAGGAACCATTTATTTCCTTTTCTCATAACTTTGGTATCATTACGCTATTATTTTATTGTTTATAATAGTAATTAAGTCCCTTTTTATTTCAGTGTCATATCAAAGTGGACACAATCGACAATTTGTTTTACATTTGTCTTTAAATTTGTGTTCATTGCAGAGATGGTTTTCATAGTGTGCAATTCATGGTATCACATGCAGATAATGCAGTCTTATGTGTGATAAATGGAATGTATGTCTTCATTTAAGCCTGCCTACTATTTAGTTCTAAAGTGAGAAATAAATTCTGCCTTGGAGCAGGATTAACCATAATGCTGAGGAATACATTATCCCAAAAGGGTGTTTTAAAAGATATAGCCAGAAGCTTTCACTGATAGCAGTCACTTTTTCTTTTAGACAATGTCTTAAGACTATTTTTTGAGTTTAGTTTCTTAATAAATGGTGATGGCACAATTAGAAATATTTAGAAGTGGTAGAACACTGCAGTGAAATATCTCTCCTGAACCCATTCTTTACTTGCTAACATCTCTTTGACAGTTGTGGAGCCAGAGTGTGAAAAAAGTTCTGCAACCACTTATTACTGGTACAGAGAAGCACTGAATATTTCCAGCTCTCTGTCAGAGAGTGGGGGTTTAAATTGGAAGATGACTATCTGCTTGCTGGCTGCCTGGGTCATGGTATGCTTAGCCATGATCAAAGGCATTCAGTCTTCAGGCAAAGTGAGTATACTATTTACCTGCATGACATTGTTTTACTTTGAAGCATTTCAGGACATTTCTGTTCACCAAACCCTCTGTTTACATTCATGAAATCTGTAGGAGCAGGTTAAGTGCTGTGACTCACCTCTGTATTTGTATTATCTCAAGCAGAGGAATGTTAGTAGTTAAGCATTAAAATTTTAGCAATTTTATTGGAAATGGTGCTAATTTAGTGGGAATTGAGATCTGAAGAATCATTTTACTTCTCATCAGCATAATTGTTGCATGTAACTGTTCCTCAGCTTTATTGTGCAGCATAAGTCTGTGTGTTTTGAGTGTTTAAGGAAATAGGTTTCCATGTGTACTCACAGTATGACTGCAGTGCACCTGCATATGCATGCTTCTGTCATTAACATAGCTGCTTTCCAGGTTTCTGGATTGTTTCTTTTGACTAATCACTTACCATCCCTTTGCATCTGAGTACTGTTGTCTTCTTTCCTTTGCATGCAGCCAGCTGGATTAGCTGGTGAAAGATTTGCTAGATCTGTTGATCTCAGTGGGATTTTCAGAGGAAAAATAATTCGTTCTAATAACAAAATTCTTTGCTATTAAAAAGTTTGGCACTGACATGGCAATTTCTGTGACATCCTTAGAGCATTTCAGTTAAAGAAAAAAGTATCAAGTTTAACTAGTGAATCATTTTACTAAACTTTATAGAATAAATTTTCTTTTCAGTGATGGGTAATGAAAGATCAGATTTGATTACTATTTTTTGTTGTTTCGACAGTAAGCATTACCTATTGATTGAATTCATTGATTATGTACTTTCTATTGATTCTTGTCCCCTTTCCTTCTGAAGACAAAATGAGTTACTATTCATGCTGCATACCTTTGCCATACCCAGCCAAAGTGCTTTTGTAAAGAGAGGCATTTCTGCCACAGTTTACTTCTGTCTTTGTTGTCATCTCATTGAAATCATACTGAATTTCCCTGGAAGTCTGGTGGTTCTTTATCAGTTAATGATAAGTACATCAGGCAGTTGTATTGTTTTTGTACAGTACAGAATTTAATTTCTTCTGCAATCATGTGATTTTGCTTTCTTCTGCAGAGACACGGGGAATGGGAAGTGTTCTGCATATTTCTTAGGACATATGATTATCAATTCAGTCATATATCCAAAGGATACTGAGTAGTGAATGAAGCTATTGAATGGAAAGTCCATGTTAAATGTCACGTTACATTTTTTCTTACCTTCTTATATTTCAGATCATGTATTTTAGTTCCCTTTTTCCATATGTGGTACTTTTATGCTTTCTGATCAGAGGACTGCTCCTTAATGGGTCAGTGGATGGAATTCGTCACATGTTCACCCCTAAGGTATGTACTTAATTTGTTTGCAGAGTGTTAAAGTTTCAGTGGCAATTTGGCCATTTATGAATGTTCTCATTTAAACTTATTGTCTTCATAGAACATTTGGCTGCTTTTCTGTTGCTTAAATTGCAAAATTGTTCTTTACCTCAGTGGCACAATACCAAGCCCTAAAGTCCAAAGGCTCTAGGTGTTCCAAGGGTCTGTAGAGTTACCTCCCTTAGGTGAGGGTTCCCAGAGTTTTACGCCTCTAGAAAGCTAAGCAACTGAGAGTGCAGTTTAGAGGATTCAGGATGTTCAGAGAGCTCTAAATACTGAAAATAGAAGTGAATCTTCAATCTTGCCATTTCCTAATACTGAAATTTCTAATTCTGGGATGTCAGTGCCTCACTTTGAACTGTCATGGCATAAATAATTATCTTGTCCCTTTTGAAAAAGAACATTCTTTTTCTTCCCTTCTAGAAATAAACTAAAGCTGTTTACATAGTAGCCCGAAGTACAGGAGACCTGTGTTTAATAGTAAAGTAGTGTAAGCACTCTCCACTCAGCTTTCCTTATCCATTTTCTTATGATGTGACAAGATAGCAGAAGTTCTGAGCATACATTTTTTGCTGCCAATGTTTTTACCAGCAATGTGCCTTACACAGCTTTAGATTTTCTAACTACGGAGGTGCTAAGGGATGTTATGAATCATTGTTTAGCTTGAAGGTCTAAATTCTACCCACACCTATCTCGAATGCTCACAGCTACATCTGTACTATAGGAACAGCATGTTTGAATAGTCAGAGCCATACTCAGGACTGTATAATGCTGGGCTTCATATTGTATTGTGAAATTGACTTTCCAGCAAGTCCCCTTCATAATACAGTTAAGAAGAACAGGACCATTATTTCAAAAATTGAAGCTAAATAATAAAATAATCAAAATCAATGCACATAGTGGCTAATGCCAGATGACAGGGTGTTGTCAGTTGTTTTGATTCCAGGTGTTTTGAGTCTGGAGAGCTGTCATCCTATAAAAATGACCTTTTTCAGCTCTCACATTGATGCAGTCATGTTCCACTTCACTCACTGTCACTGCTTTAGAGAGTAGTGCTTGTGCAGGAACTTGCAGGCTGCTCAGGCAAATTTGGGAAACCCGAGAAAGAGAGAAATGTAGTCCCTACTAACAAGAGAAAGTCTAAAGCAGAGGTGAAATACAGACCTCTATAAGATATAATTTGGTTTCTCGACCGCAGTGTTAATACTTTCTTTGACTGGAGAAGTACCACTAGCTACTGAGGGAAAATAAATAGAAAAACTCCCCTTGGATACCAACACCTCTTCAGTACTCACTACTTCATCTGAGCTAGACTTAAAATAAATTGCAGCTGATGCTTACTGTACAGTTATGTTATACTTAATTATACAATTGTTTCAACTGTTCAGATAAATGATATCAAACAAAAAATTGTTCTTAATTTATTCTGCCAGTTTCCAGTTCTGTATCAAAATTTAAGGTGTGATTTAAATTTGAAGTTAGGAGACTTGTATGTCACATGTATTATATGTGAATATAAACCTTAAAAAGTATTTCCATTATCATTTTTTGTACTTGAGCACTAACTTGGACTGTAGGTTCATATGAGACTACCTGAAGAAATTTAGACTCCCCCACCTGTTGTTTCGTTTGCTCCACTGTGCTAGCACTTTATATGGGCAGCCATATATAAGCTATGAAAAGGAATGCTAAACCAATCTAGCATGAAAATTATTCAGGTAGATAGATGTGAGAGGGGAGGGAAAAACATCTTTTCAGCCCAATTAGCTGAGCAAATGACTACATTTGGAGCACAGATGATCTCAGCAAATTGCCATAAGAGTTATGCCAGCACGGGAGAGGACTAGCACACATTGGTGCAGGTAGGAGAGTGCAGGACTAATGTAGAAGGGGAGTATTTCTCTGTTTGGCATGGTTGTTGAACAAAGCAGAGATTCTAAATAAGAAACTTCATGGAAAACCTACAGAAAGGTATATGAAAAGCCCACTTAAATCAACTACTGCAATTAAAGTATAGGATTATATGAAGCTGAAGTACAGAGATACCTAACAGCAAATCAATTGCAAGTTTATTTTGGAAGTCTGGGCCATGTGTATCGAAGAACGCATTGCTTTTGATGGTACCAAATGATACATTGTAGAAAGCGAGAAGTGTTTTGATATTTCAAGCATTTACGGATTTGGTACAGTTAAGAATGTTCCTCGATCTCCCTCTGGTGGGAAAGCTGTGGCATGACCATGTGATACAGAGGTTGACCTGCGTGCAATAGCTACTTGTGCATTGTAATTATAATCAAAATTGTGAGTCAGGAATAAATTTATTGTCATAAACACCTTTGCTTTTCCCAATTACATTGTATTTCAGCTATATATTAGTGAATAAAGAAGCTATCTGCTACTTATCTGTAATAAATATTCTACCTTCATGGGAAACTGACATTTTATTCAAAATGTTATAACAATGGCAGATTTATTTCTTCTCAGCGTAAGACAGTCAGTCTAATAATGCTTGCATCTTTGCTGATGCTTTTTTGTTTTAATTTTATGAATAAACCTAGGGCTTAAAAAAAATAAAAATTACATTCTTTAATGGAGGCCCTGAATCAGCTTCAGAAAATCTAATGTTTAAATTTGACATGTACTTCCTTACTTCTTTTTTGTGATTCAGTATCTAGAAGAATTTGAGCTAGACAGATGATGACTCATAACTTTGTAACAAAGTTATTTTTTTGAAGGCGCAATACAGTTCAATTTTTTGATAAAAGGCGTAGCTGCCCCTGAAATACATGACCTATTTAACATAGGCTTAAGTTCAAGGCATCTGACTTTAGAGATTTGATTCATGGACTATACAGCTTGTGGTGGCCAGCGTTCATATCATATATGTCATTTTGCTTTACATATTTGCATGTAATAGAATTCCATATAAGCATGTATATCTCATGTTCACCTTTTTTGTTTGTTTTAAAAGTAACAACAAAGCAGCTTTAATCATACTCATTGCATTTATTAAGAGGGTTGGTCAATCTAAAAGACATCTTAAGTCTAACAGAAGTCAGTACATATACTGTAAATAAAAGATAGTTAATACTGTAAAAAAAAAAAAAGTTCTCTTATTTCTCAGCATAACTAGCTACTATTTCAGTTACATAGCTCCAGTAGTGTCTTATTGTTGGGAACATACTGTATAGCAAGCATGTTTCTCTTTGATGTTTAGATAATATAAAATACATAGAAATTCTGGCCCATAAGTTTGCCAACTTCAGGTGTCGCATTCAGCTTTCATTTTATCATAATGAAAATACATTTGTGGTGGAGTATTAGGGTTTTATGATGTAGGGTTTTTTTCTGTTGTTTTTTCATATAATAGAAATGCAATTTATAGCTGACATATATTATATCTAATTTCAAACAGCTTGAAATAATGCTGGAGCCCAAGGTCTGGAGAGAAGCTGCTACTCAGGTGTTCTTTGCCTTAGGGCTTGGATTTGGTGGAGTCATTGCCTTTTCAAGCTACAACAAGAGAGACAACAACTGCCATTTTGATGCTGTACTGGTGTCCTTCATCAATTTTTTCACTTCTGTGCTGGCAACTTTGGTGGTGTTTGCAGTGCTGGGCTTCAAAGCTAATATCATAAATGAAAAATGTGTTATCCAGTACGAATATCTGTTTATTTTTTTTAAATTATTTTTATGCTTTATTTTATTTCTGAGCTAACACAGATCACTGACTTTGATCTCTCTGTTTTATTGTGTTTTACAGAAATTCAGAGAAGATTTTAAAACTTTTGAAAATGGGCAATCTCAGCCAGGATATGATCCCACATCATATCAATTTCTCAAGCATTACAGCAGAAGATTATAATTTAGTTTATGACATTATACAGAAAGTTAAAGAAGAAGAGTTTGATTCTCTTGGTCTGAAATCTTGTCAAATAGAAGATGAACTTGACAAGGTAATGTCATTCAGTCTTGAATACAGAGATTATGAACAGATGGGTATTTGTAAGCCTGAAACAAGTTGTACTGTGAAGTGTACCTGTGTACACAGAGTATCAGTGCAGCATACCTGTGAGCCGTGCACCTATAAAGACCTGGACGAAAACATGGTTGCATTCCAGCTCACTTGAGGACTTTTGGGTCTGGTGTCTTAACATAATCTTCATTGATTTATAATATATTTTGATCATTATATCACTCTTCTCAGGAGGTGGTAAGTTTTTAAAGCTCTGTTTTTTAGAAGAATTGAGCATGATGGTTTTTCCAAAGACTAAACAGAGGTGTTACCTATTCATTATCTCAGATTGCAATATATTCTAATGCTAAGATACAATTATTAGATAAAAATACTACTTTGCTGAAAGTAAAAAATTATTCTTTACTTATTAGGTAGTTGTTTAATGAGTATCATCCTGTTTTGAAATGTTACAGTAAATGAAATATATAGCAGAAATTATAGCTTTAGGGAGTCAATTGTAGATTGAAACACTGACTTCTATATAGTTGCACCAGGATCTGAAGATAAAATATAAAATTGGTGACTTAGACTTCAAAAGTTTCTACACTATTCCCACTGTTTAAATTTGAAACAAAAGTATAGAAATTAAATCCTGTGTATGCTTACTGGAGAAAACAGAGTATATTTTGTACTAGTCCTGTATAGTAGCTCTCATGCAAAATTATCAGTGAAAGAGAGAAGGAAGTTCTGATTGGACATGAGAGGAAAATTTTTCGTAATGAGAGCAATCAGCCATTGGACTAATCTCTCTGTGGAATGGATGGTTTCCACAACACTGGACACTTAAGATTCAGCTGTACAGGGTGCTAGGCCATCATTCTAGACTGGTTTTGCCAAGAAAGTTTGGACCAGATGATCCTTGAGACACCTTCAAACCTAGTAATCTGTGATTATGTGAAAGAATTGTGTTAATGTCAATCAGCTAATAAATTCTCATGTTTCAGTAAATCGTATTAATTGGAAGAATTGCATATTAGATAGCAACTTCCCACTCTGCCCTCAAGATGTAATCAGTGACACTGCATGAACACGAAGTCAGACTTGTCAGGCTGTCACACTACCAAAAAAAATTAAAAACAAATTCATGAATAATGACAGAATGTTTTTTTCTCATTGACAGGCTGTTCAAGGAACTGGTTTAGCTTTTATTGCATTTACAGAAGCAATGACCCACTTCCCTGCTTCTCCCTTCTGGTCAGTTATGTTCTTTCTCATGTTAGTAAATTTGGGACTTGGAAGTATGTTTGGAACCATAGAAGGCATTATCACACCCATTGTTGATACCTTCAAAGTCAGGAAAGAAATTCTTACTGGTGAGTTACACAAACTTTTTTTTCTCCATAGAGCAGTAAGCTGAATTTTTTTTGACAGTATGAATTCTTTTTTTGATTTCTTTTTCTTTTTTTTGACATGAAAGTTTACAGAGTATTTTACAGAGCAGTAAATCACTGTATTCCAGACTGTACTTCTATGCACAGGCACATTAATATCTGCCAGTAAAACCTTTTCCGGAATGTTATAGTAGCATAAACACTCTAAAACTTAAATTTTAATGGAGGACTAATTTCTGTTACAAGTTTCTGTATGGTCAGTCCTTTTGGGCTCTTCTGGAATACTTTCTATTCCAGCCTGTGTCACACATTGGAGAAACAAAGGAAAAGGAAAGAATGAAAATACATTGCAAATTACTACAAATTATTCTTAAGTAGGCTAAACGAAATCTTAATTTATGATGAAATTTTTATTATGCTAAAATCAGTACAGTTACTCTCTAGAGAAACATATTTTTCCCTGTTAAATGTTTATAAAGTCTTAAACAAGATGTCTAGTTGTTTTATTTGGGGGTTTTTTATTACTTAAATGCCCAAAGTTAATTGAGGTATGGCATGTTTATGTAGTTCTGACTTGTAGGGATTTCTCTTTTTTATATAAAACACCAGCAAAAGTGTGAAAGTTAGGTTTCTGAAAACCTTCAGGACAGCTGCAAAGGACATGACGTGTTATGCACAAATTCAGATTTCATATTAATGCCTGTGAAAGGTGGGATAGAAAATAAAAAAACATTGAAAAGGTGCTTTAATATTATCTAATTCTATGAAGGAAATAATGAACTCTGTGAGAGAAACAATAATGCATTTTATAAGAGTTAACCCCTAATGCAGCAGAGCACTTCTTTTTTTCACAACTGCTTTCCTTACCTTTCTTAGATAATATTTGAATATAATATTAGAATATACCTTTTTTAGTAATATTTGATTGACTAAAAAAATCAAATTCTTCAGAAAGATAAATCAGCTGATTTTTCGGAAGTCCTGAATTGGTGGTCTTTTGGGGTTTTTTTATAATAAGGTATTAAATTATTGCTGCAAGAGTTAGAAATTAGCTGTTCTTCCTAAGTATGTATGCAAATACCATGATACATAGTCATTACACAGGAGTAATGGAGCATTTTACAGTAATTCCTTGTTACTCTGTTTGACCAAAAAAAAATTAAGATAAAGGAATATTCAAGAACTGCCTTTCTCTTGTAATTTTTTAAAGTGGTATGCATGCATGATTTTAGCTAAACTCAGTTGTACTCAAAAGATTAAAAACACCTTATCAAGTTGTATAATTAACTTACAGGAATGAAATATCTGGATCATTTTTCATGCAGTATTGGCGGCATTTAACAAGAATTATGGCTGCAATAGGTTTTGTGCTTACAGGACAAAAATTTCCTACATTTACAATTTAGAATTGTAAGCACTTTTGCAACTCTTTGGTTCCAGTTAACTCCCTTTTGAGTTCAGGGGAACCAGCTCAAATAGTTAAAGTTATTTTGTGTTCAACAACATTGTGCAGAGAGGTGTAAAGTTCAGTCATTCCAGTAACAGTTCCCACAAGGTTCAAAAAAGTGGTAAGTCTTCTACCACAGTATTTGTAACAGTGTCATTGTCTTACTTTCAGTACTATAATCAGCAATAATTGATTATCTTGGATTTATCCAATGGGTGTATTCTATAAAGATATTTTATATTTTGACCCAGGTAATTTTCACCTAATTTTGGAGTACTTAGGTGCATCCTTAGCCTAAGTTCCCTGTGAGGAAAAAAAAAAGGGCACTTTAACTGGAAGAATCAGTCTTACTGATGCTTAGCCTAAAATTGATTTCACAATTTATTGAAAATTGACTTAATTTATGTCTACTTAAGCATTAAGTCCTGTTACTGACAAATTTAGTTGGAGAAAATTATATTGAGATCCATTACACAGGATCAACCTTTCCGGAAATACATTTTGGGTTGTTCCTAAAGAAGGGACAGAAATGTTGCTTAATGTACAAATACATTTAGACAGATCCTAATAGGATTTCATGCAGGGAATTATGTTTTAGGGGAAGTCTATGAAACTTCTTCATTTTATTTTTTTCCCTTTGTTTTCACTTCTAAGTTCTGTTCACTTCTGAATTCCAAATAGTGAACTGGTGACCAGTTAACATGATGTATGATGTTTTCCCCACCAGTTGATTTTACCCTTGCATTCACATTACATTTATTATTACAGAAATAGTCACTTGATTAATCTCTGCTGCTTAATCAGGACTGCTGTAATATGGAAATTCTAGTAATTCTAATTTCATAACTTTTCCATTTTGTAGGAAAGAGGTGGGATTCCTAATATTCTTAGAATTGAGACCACCTAAAAAGTAAAATGTTATAGATGTTACTTATATGAAATAATGCGTTAGTTCCTCTTTGTCTGGGAACTTTGTTGTAGTTATTGCTCACATTGCTGTCCTTTATTCCAGTCATCTGCTGCTTGGTAGCATTTTTTATTGGCCTGATCTTTGTGCAGCGCTCTGGAAATTATTTTGTGACGATGTTTGATGACTACTCAGCTACTCTGCCCCTGCTTATCGTGGTCATTTTGGAAAATGTTGCAGTCATACGAATTTATGGAATAGACAAGTAAGTGAAGGAAATGTATCTCCCTGTCCTTATCAACACTATTCATTACAATAATTATTACTGTTTTAATTATACTGTATGAAGCATGGTCAATATACACAGAAATACAAGTAAGTAGAAAGCGTGTCAGTCTGGTCAAGAATCTAGTCTGTTACTAGGAGCAGGATTGGAGCAAGATACACTACATCAGGACAGTGTACTGAAACCCAGAGAATGAGTATAACAGGTCCAAAAAGAGGAGAATACTGTAAAAGAAACAAAATTAGAGAATTAGAAAGGAGAATGGATATGAAAGTATAGGGAATTTGTAGCAACAGACATAAAGATTTCAAGAATAACCACGGTCTAATCAGCAGATGAGTATGAGTATTTCAATGCAGTGTTCTAGGCAGGCTGAGAAAGGAACAAAGCAAACTCTAATGGCAGTAAAAAGAAAAAATTTCTATTTATGAACTAAATTTAGTTTGGGGTGTTGTAGCAATTGTTCTTTGCATCAGTTGTGAGAGGAGATGGTAGCAAAACAGGGTCAAAGCTTATTTGGAAGCAGCACAGTTGACAATGACGTAAAGTGATGTATTGGCGATGGGTGAAGAGGAGTGGCTATAAGTCCCTCTTGCTTTTTTCCTTTTTTTTTTTTTTTTTTGTTTAATTCATTTTATAACCAAAATCAGCAGAATGTGTTCAGTAAACGAGATCAGTATGTGCCACACTTAAAGAGTAGAAGAGTTTGGATCAAAAATAACTCGTGCCCTCTGCAGGTCAAGCAGAGCCTGCTGTACTAACATGCTGAAGTAGTTAAAGCATCTGTGATTCCTTTGCATGGAGAAAAAGTGTGACATAGAATGGGTGGGGTTTCAATTGACTTTTCACTTGTTTGATCTGAGTAATCAGCCAATCCTTTGTCACAATGAAACAAAACTATAAGAAGAAAATTTAGTTTTATAGTTTCCAGACATTGTTTTTGGTCTGTGCAGGTAGTGCTTGGCCTACTTGCTCATTAAGGGAGAATTCCAACTTGGACCACATATATAATCCTACAATTGATCACTTAGATATAAAAACACCATGTAGATTATTTTACACATGCAACCAAAAGATAAAACAGATGACCTGGTTATAAGGTTGGTGATGTCCGAGCTCCACTGTGAATGGAGGTAGACATGCCAAACGTTAGCAGCTTCCTGTGAGGAAGCTGATGTTTAGGCACAGCTGAAATATTGTAATCCTTTACTTACGATTCACAGTGCAGGCCATTCATGTTTTCAGAAGGGGTTCTGACAGGATACAGTGAAAAGTTAACAGCTAAAGTTCTCATTCGTAATGACCACCCAAGTACTCCCTCTGGAGTACTCCTGATATTTCTTCTGATGTATGTTTCTCCAGAATATCCTTCAGGAACCTAGCAATTCAGTTTGCAAAAACTGTCAGGATCAACAGCCTCAGGTTGCCATTGGCTGTGATAGTACCAAGGGTTCCTTGTAGATGAAATTCCATATAAATGTCTTATTAGATAAAAAGTCTTTGATAAGATAGTAGTAAACCAAAGCATAGCATCCAAAGGGATAAAAAAAAGGTAACGTGGGAATCTCTGTAGCCAAGAAGGAAAATCTCCTCCTCTGGGATCAGTGCTATAAGGCGCTTGAGCCTAAAGGAGACTTTTAGAAGAGGATTAGTAGGATGGAGACAATGGAAGACTTTGAAGTAAAGATAAGATTCGTGTTCAACTGGAAGAAGAACTGGAGATCTCAGAAAGAAAATGCTATCTATAGAGGGCACAATCCATTTGTAAATCCAGCTTCTTTTTTAATGATGTGTTTTATTTCACTGTCAACAAACAATAGAATGCTTCAAGCGGTGCAGTTATTTTTTTTTTTTTCTGAGAGTTTACATGGCAGAAGCTTCACATGTGTAACTGCTTTGAAAATGTACTTACTGCTCTAAGAGCTTTTTTGAGATGCACATTTCAAAAGGGAGTGGGACCACAAGGGAGTTAAAACAATCATTGCTTGTGCACACTCCAAAAGAATTATTTCTGAAAGCATTCTGTGTTTCTACTGGCTCTGGAACTTCATCATGAGAACAAAAATAGGAGTTTTGTTCATGTCATAACTTAAAATTTTGAGGAACAAGGAGGCAGTTTTATAGCTTGGTGAAGTTTTATTTCAGCAGCTTATATGATGCAAACCATAGCTTATGCATAAAGTTGGTTTTTTAGACTGCAGCACATGTGTGGGTTCAAAATTAATATTGCACAATCTGTAAGATGTGCTGGTAAACAACCCAGCAGTCAATACAAGAAAATGTAAGAAGGAATATAAATGAAAAGTGAGTTTAAATATCTTCAGCACAGTCCAGCAAGCAGCTTACTAAGTCACTGCACTGTGCAGCGATTCCTTTTGTTCATCTGGTCTGAGCTAGTAGTATGAACTCTATTTTTCAGCCCATCAGTAGCTTAAAGTACAGCTATTTCTATATATGCATTTTTCCAGTGTGTTGATTCCCTCAAGTTAGGTGCTGTCGACTATAGCGCTGAAAATCTCAGTGTGTGCATTAACAATAACCTTTTAATCCCTTCACAGATTTATGGAGGACCTGAAGGATATGCTGGGTTTTTCTCCAAGCCAGTATTACTACTACATGTGGAAGTATGTTTCACCATTTGTATTGACATGTTTGCTGGTAGCTAGCATTGTCCAAATGGGATTAAGTCCTCCTGGTTACAATGCTTGGATTGAAGATACGGTATGTATATAGTATGTATGTGTATATGTAGGGTTTGTATGTATATATAATACCATCATCATCATAGTGATCATATCTGAAGCATTTGAGACGTACATGAACAGACAAAAAAATCACAATTAGAAATTAAAATCAGTATAAATAATGACATGGTTGCTTTTATCTCAGGTTGCTTTGACGTAAAACCAACAATTTTTTAATTTTAGAGTAGTTCTGCTTTAAAATATAATTGATTGACACAAACCTTTATGCCTTGGGTGACTTTTAGTTTGTTGATGTATGATGAAGAAACTCTTAATGTTGGGAGAGGTTGTTTATGTTCATGAAGTCTTATTTTACTGAAGAAAACAGGTGATAACCGCATAAGTCATTTCAGATATCACATCAGACTTTTCATGTGGAATTAAATATTGAAATTTAGCTATGTCATAATTTTTTTCACTTTTGGAACACATATCCCAGTGTAGGTAGCAGCTGTATTAAAACCTGTCTCTGGTAAGAACTTGCCAGGCTGAGCGGCAAGGCAGTTCTGAGCATTGGCTTCAAAGAGATTCAGTCAAGGTAAATTGGAAGAGTTCTGCTAATTGTAGGCTCATCAGCCCTCAGCTGTTTCTGTGGGCTTTTTATGCAAAATGGAGAGAGAGAAAATGTCAGAGAAATTAATCTCGGGAAACTTGTCCAAATTCGCCAGGGGTGAAGTCACAACAAAGACAGGTAAAGGGTAAATACAGGTGGTTGGCTTTCCTATAGGTAGACAGTATGCCTGCCTCTATCCAGACAACTACATGATTCTCAGAAAAATGCTCTTGTTACATATGATTCTTGCCCTCAAAAATTAGAAGGAGAAATACCTTAGAATACCAAACATGCCATTCCTTTCCACATACAAAATTAGGTGAGCGGAGCCTGTTGGCCAGTGATGCATGGATGCCGTAGAGGTGTGGGTTGTAGTCAGTGCCCCAGTAAATGCATTATAGTTTACATGAAGTTTATGCAAAGTGCAATAACTGAGATGGTCCCTGTCTAGACCATCTGTTAGCCTACAGAACAAGGGCTAATTTTCCAGGCATAGTTACAGATACCATTGCACACTTGTCTGTTCTGGACATCCTTGGATCTATGGTCATCCATGGATCAGGGCACAACTACAGAGAAATGTAACAAAGCCTAAAGTGAAAATCTTGATTTGTGTGCTGCTAAAATGCTCTGAACATCTCAGAAACTGTTCAGTGGTGTTTTAGTCCTGCTCACTGGCAGAAAGATAGCAATCCTACATCTCCATGACTTCAAATTTGAGATCTGTAGTGGTGCCCACAGTGTGGGTGCAGGGTGACAAAAAGGTGAGTATATGCTTGAAAACCACAGACCTCAGTGAAGACTGCAGGTTTTTCTTATTTTTCTGGTAAAGATGTATTAATAGTTTTTCTGTTGTGTTTCTCAGGCAATGGAAGAGTTCCACAGCTATCCAACATGGGCAATGATCGTCTGTATATCTTTGATGGTGTTGGCCCTACTGCCAGTCCCAATAGTCTTCATGGTGCGCCGTTGCAACCTTATCGATGACAGTTCTGGTAGTTTGGCATCTGTATCCTACAAAAGAGGTCGGATAATAAAGGAACCTGTTAATCTGGAGGGAGATAATACAAGTCTGATTCACGGGAAGAGTCCAAGTGAAGTGCCGTCTCCAAATTTTGGCAAAAACATATATCGAAAACAGACTGGATCACCGACTCTGGACACTGCTCCAAATGGACGTTATGGTATTGGGTATCTGATGGCAGATATGCCTGACATGCCAGAGTCTGATTTGTAACTACAGGGAAAAAAAGTGCTGTTTGTTTCTCTCGCTGATCACAGCCCTGCCATGAGAAGTGCTCAGCTTCACTTACTAGGGTGCGATCTCAGGTGCTTCATAGTGACAGTCTTTAAAAAGTTACGACTGTACGTACTGGTTGAGAAAACTCCCTTTGGATTAATTCTCTGAGTTTTTATTTGCACTGAAGGAAATGCATTCGAATTCAATGGCAGTCTACATCTGCCAGCACAGCCAAGAATTTGATTTTTTAATTAATTTCTCAATTCAAAGCTTTCTATTTCTGGAGCACAGGTCTCACTCAAATGATAAAATATTTCTGAGGTTATATCACTGAAAATCCTTTTTTTTCTGCTGAATTTCAGGTTGACTCCCAAGTCTTAGTGGTGAGCTCAGTAGTAGTTCACTAAACCCATGTTTATGTAAACACCTGTATTATACCTTATGTAGATATGCTGTACTTATTTTATTAGCACTGATAATTACTTAGGCTATTAGCTGAGTAAAAAACAAACCTGCAAACTATTTTCTTATGTAATAGCTGTATAGAGCAATAGTATTAGAAAATCAAGGAGTAGACTTATAGGAAGGCGATCAAAGATGCCCTGTTCACTGGGGACTGCATAAACTGTGGCTGTACATTTTGTGTAAAATACTTGCTTTTTCAGTGTGAAAACAATGTTAGAGTGAGTCACTCCAAGAATCTTAAGGATTGTGCAGATTCTGCATTTTTTTCTATGCTGTGTGCCTAAAAAAGACCTTGATATTTATTGTGGTTACAAGATTACATATATATTATATTTATATAATATACTTGTAATGTAAATATGTATATTATTCTGTATGTAATAGTTTCAAAAGCTGAAGCAAGATGGCTTTTTTAATTAGTCTCCTTCAGTTTTGCTTCTGTTTTATGCAGATAATTTTTTTCAGTCAGTAACTGTTAAGAACTGTATGGCATTACATTTTAACCTAGAAATAAAGAGATTGATAAGGTATTTCTCTGTGATATCCTAATACACTTATTATAACACAGCCTGCTTTTTCCTCATCTGGACTATCTGAAAGAATGACATTTACCAGATGAATACAGATGCTAAAAGAACTTGAAAACAAAAAATCAGTCATCTTAATAAACTATTAGACAGGGCCATTTATTGTGAATACAGGGGCTGATGTAGCACTGTAAACTGGCAGGATACTCTGGAAGCTGGTATGTGATCTACTCCTTACCTTAAAATGTTTTAAAATTAGGCATAAATTCTGACTTTGCTACCCCTAATAAGCAAGCAGCAGAACCCACTTGCATTGTCCCAGCATCAAAGAACCAGATTAATTCATCAATGCAGGTCTCTGAAGCTCAAGAGTCTGTGTCAAGAGTACAGTTTTGAGCATGTCAGTGTGGAAAAGCTATGTCAGATAAATGGAAAGGCGCAAAATTTTAAACCAAAGCACTTAAGCAACTTGATAAAATTCCTTATGGATAACTCTTTTGTCACAGGAGAATAATCCCAGATAATTTCTACTTCTGAGAGCTTTTGAAATAATTTCCATGGTCTGAAAGTTGGACTAGTAGCATTAGTTGGCAAAAAGCTATATTTAATTATCAAGCTTATTTTACATGTGTTAGAAATTGTACACATAAAAAAGCATGTAAAGCAGTCCTCTACAGTGCACATATTCAAACATATGGGGTAGAGCTGGCATAATTTAAGCAGGTTTTTCTTTGATGTATTGGTGATATTAGCATGTATGTAATGGATCACCATTAGAGACAGAGCAAGCATGTACAAAATATTGCTGCTGTGGCAGAGCAGCAGCAAACTTCCACCATCATCCCACATCAGGCTTCTAAAATGACTGTTCGGGGTAGTTGCCGTGCATCCCTCTGTGCCCAGTCTACAGAGTTCTGTTCTTATGGGTGAGTTTCCTGTACTTGCAGGTGCTTTCCTTGCATAGACCCTAGTTTTCAACGTGAAGTTATGGTCAAATGTTTGCTTCTACAGAAGAGCTCTTAAAATGAATGTGAGCAAGATCTTACTATTACAGTGCAATAGCTACTTCTGTTTAATGTATCACAAAGGGGACTAATGCCACTTTAGCAGAGTGCTGAAGATTATTCTGCTGGGAAATACATGTCTGCCCTTTTACTCTTTACTTGAACACTTTTAATTGAGTATTAAGGTTTTGCACTCATTTAAACCACTAGTTCTTAATTGGTTGCTTCCTATTAGCTCCAGTTCGCACATCTCACCTCGGCTTCATGAAATGTTTCAGGCTTGAGAAAGCCCAGAAAGTATGTCCTGTCTACTGTCAGATGTTCAGTTCATAATTTGATAATAACTATGATCAAACACCCTCAAGTGCAGAAGTTCTTTAGCCTGGTTTAGTACGATGGTCTTAAAAAGGCAGTCTGTCCAGCCTAAAGAAGTAGGACTGGTCAAAAAAATAGCTAGATGTGAAGATTTAAAAAACCTAGAAGTAATTACTATAAAGTGCTACATCCAGGTTCTTACATACTACTGATAGAACTACTGAAGCAAAGTAGGAGTTTGTATGTACATTTGCTGTTAAAGCCAAGGGAATTTACACTGCTTTGGTACTTCAACTTTGGGAGCAAAGCAGTAAAAGAAGGCAGAAGAGAGAAGTTTCATATTTGTCTACTTAAAAGCCAGAATGTCTGCATGTCATGTCAGTCATAGCTACAATTAATTTGGGGGGGGGTGAGTGGGATGGTTTAAGGAAAAGATCATTGCAAAAGTCAGTCATGCTTAAAATTAAAGAAAATCCTAATTGAGTCTTACACAATTGGAAATGGCCTAAGAACAAAATCATCCATGTGGAAAGTGAAAATAGATTTCCAATATAATTGGATCCTGCATCTTGGAGCCTGAAAGTCTTAGGATTTCTTTTCGGTTTTTTCTATTGAAATTCAGCAAAATGAAGTGGCTCTACTTATTTGAGACTTGCATGCATGTGAATTTGCTACCCAATAGCAATATTAAGGACAGTATAACCAGCTGCCACGTGACATAGTTCTAGCGGTGATATATGAGTATGAAATTATTTCAGAAGGCCTAAGGTTCCTCTTATCAATATTCTTTGTGGGATCTGATTTTGCTACAGAAATTTAAGAGAATCAGTCACCATCAGTATGGCACAAATGAAGGCCATGTCATTACCTCTGTACTCTTAGTGGAGGTTCTCAAATTCTGTGAAGTGCGGGATAGACATGCAGTCTTGATGCCTGTTTTTAGTATTTTTTGATGGATCAAAATTTTATTGATACCTTACAGAGTATCAAGCAGTGAAGAAAAAGAAAATGGGGGGAAAAAAAGAAAAAGATGTAAGAATGAAAAAAGAGAGGGAAAAATTGAACAGTTGTAACCCTATTCTCAGGAAGCAACAGATATGGGTTAGTTGATCCTTATGCTGCCATAAGGGGAACAGTGGTCTTGTCATACTAAGGAGGAATCAATAATGATTGTGGTAGCAATAGCAGAGGGGAAAAAAAGGATGTATTTGCAAAAGATTTTAGATACTCTGAAAATACTTGCCTGTATTAACCACCATGGAAGACTCAAATTGCACTGTTCAGCTGAGATGCAGAGTATTCAAAAAAAGCTTTCTACTCTTACCACATCTTTGAGAAATTAGAAAAAATATGGTTACATGAATTTTAAAAAGGTGCAGGAAATGTAATATAAACTTCTAAATGTCTAGTTAGATTCCGTGGTTTGAGGAAAAAGGTGGAAGTCAAAATATAGGTTGTAGTTTACGTTCTTTGCCACTTGATGGTGCTCATATATCATGTCTCTTGGTGAAATGGAATGCTCAGGAGTTTTGAGACGGGCAGAATAATGTATTTTTATTCTCTATCAAGACAAGACTTATGGATGATCACGGTATCGCTAAAGCTTAGAACTTCATTAATCTGTTCCTTCAGCAGCTTTCATACATATTTAGGTATTTATTTTCAAAACCCCCAAATTTTTAATGCTGTCAGAAGCGAAAACAAGCTGTCAGTATCCCATTGCCAAGTAGTACACTTCTGGGTCTTGAGAGCAGGCAGAAGGTTCTTGAATCAGTATTTTGAAATCAGTATTGTCTAACATGCTTTTTTTATTTTTTAAATATCCTATTACTTGCTATTTTTATTTCTTAAGTTAGCAAAGTAATTAGCTGACAAATTAGTGGAGTAAGAGAATCCTTGACTCAAATATTACTACTAACACTAATATTTATATAAAAACTTCAGTGCTTCTCACTGCCATCATCAGTAAATTCTTAAAGTTGCCAGGTGGTAGATGAAAGGTGTTGGGGGTGTAGCAAGGAACACTGAGAAGGGGCAGCAGCTGAAGGACTAACTCTAGCCTGTGACATTGCTTCTGAGGAAAGCAGCTACTGAGATATCTGGTACTGTTTTAAAAGTAGTACAGTACTGTTTTAAAAGTAGTACAGTAAACATGACTTGGGTATCTGTTTAACCCATTTGGTAGGGATGGTGTAAAGTATTTCTCTGGTGTAAAGTATTAGCTCTGACAGAACCACCATGTCTTCCAGCTATACTGTATTCATCATTACTGACTACTAAATAAATGAAAAATACTAACCAAGACACTCTTGTCTGAAATCAGCATCAATACATGTTATTGGTGATTTTTTTCCCAAAAAAATACACAGAATGGCAGTGGGAACTCCCATGGCATAGTCTTTAAATTAGGGTGTTCAGACAAAGAATATATTCAGTGAAAAAACAGATGTAGACGTTCTCTTTTTATTCAGTCCCATGTCATTTTCTGGTTTTTGATGCCCTCTGTATCTTTCATGTCCAACCCAAACTCAATAGGTGGAAAAAGAATGTGTTTCCCAACACTAGAAGTTCAAAGATGTGAGATACTCTCTTAACTGAAAGAAGCTGAACTGATAAATGAAAAGAAGAATGGTGTGAAAAGGCAAAGGAAATTTCCTTCAAGGCAAGTCTAGTAGATTTTCAGATTTTTGATTCATGCAAAAAGGAAACACATGCAAAGAAAGAGTCAGGTTTGCAATCCGGCAAATAAAGAATTAAGAAACATGTCAAAAGACTGATGAAAGGGGGTGGAACTGAAATGGAACACATTAGAAGACGAAGGAAAAAGATACTGAGGAAGTAAGACTCACTCAGTGAATGACAAAGTGTAAATTGAATAGGTAGTAGGTGATCAGAAAGATAAAGGGGTATGGGGGAGGAAGAAAAAGGGCTTCAGGAGGAAAACAGATTTTGATGGCTGGGTAAAGTACGGTGTAATCAAGCTTTTGGAAGAAATAGTCTGCAGTAAGATATAGCTGTTAAACAGAGGTATGAATCAAAGGTGGTTGAAGTTTTGTTAGCATAGGGGGAGAAGGAGAGAGGCGGAATGAATCAGGACAGGAGAACACTGGGCTGGGAAGAAAGCCTTGAGCTGTGCCAGAATTAATTTTCCTTCAAGTACTCAAGTGCCTCTGACATATTGAAGAGCTTGATTATTTTTCATAGTGAATTTTGAGGTGTTCTGGGGAAAGATGTTAAGGAAATGCAGCCTTCCAAAATTATTTCATTTTAGCTGTCTGATCTGAAGACAAAATATCAGGGTAAAAAGCAGTGAAATTTTTTCATGTATTTAAGGTTTAAGGAGAATAATAATTACTTAAAAGCACAGAAAACTCAATGTATGAGAATACGAGGTGAAGAAAAATGAGTTTGTGAAGAAAAGCTCTGAATTGGAGACCACTGTGTTACTGTGATTTAACATTTTAGTTAATCTCTTGGGCATTTGCCTACTATCAAGGATATGAATAGTTCCAACCATTATTCACAGATTTGAAATTAGCCAAAATCTCAAAGCACCTAAACGATATGCATTTTACTGCCTGGTCCCTGGAATGGAAACCAGATACCCAGCCTCCCATATGCAATGCATCTGGACAGTGAAGTGTTCCAAAATTATATGCCTATAAATGGGCAACATTTGGTGTGAGACTTGTGACAGAACCCCTTGTTACCAAAAAAAGAAGGAACTGAGGCACTCTGGAGAAACTGCCAAATAGGCAGGTGAGACATCAGTGTCTGTGGGTCTCTACAGAAATTAAATTTTCAGCTCTGTTCAAGTATAAAATACTTTGAATAAAACTGTGTTTTATTACATGCATATTGTATTCAATAAAGCTATCATGAATGTTCTGCACTCCCATAGGCAGCAAAAAAGACAAATTGCTTACCTGACACAAAAAAAATAGTGTCTTTCAAAACTATTGCAAACATTATATGTACACATTCTGTAGCTATATGTATATGTATATGTATAGCAAAAATTCACCTTACTTTCTGAGAGAAGAGCAAAAAGGGGGTGGAACAGTTGACACCTAAGTATCTGTCTTAACTCCTCAAGAAGGTTGATTTTCAAATAAAGTGTAATATTGCTCCATAAAGAATCTTTAAAGCAGCAAACGGCTAAAAGTAAGGTCACTAGATAGAGAAAGAGGTTTTGAATTAGGTAAATAAGAGGGTTCTTTAGACACATTTTGAAATTTCATAAGAGACACTAAAAGTTTCTCCAGACTTCTGGTCCTTTAAGGTCAGCTTAAAAAGGCCTCCATAGACCCCAAAGATGTCACAATGCAAGGTCAGCTTCTCATACATCTTAATTCACACATTGTTATAAGCTTCTTTTTGATTTTGATTCCTCTCTGCTGCCCCAGGATTTCTCAGATGGTTCCCATTTTCACCACAAGCTGCACAAACAGCTGTGCTGGCACAATGGATGTGGTGGTGTGGAGACAGCAAGGAAGGGCTGAGAGTAGAAATTGCTTAAACCTGCACTGCCACCAATGAAAGAAACATGGAATTTTGCTTTCAGCTTTGGAAATATTCTGTACTCTCTATGAAAACTCTCTATGTTATGAACAAATAAAAACCTGCAAAAGTATCCAGTCTCTTAAGAGTTTTACATAATTTACAGTTGTCAGGTAGCTGGAAATTAGACAACACATGGAGTACAGATATATGGCCATATAGCCATATAAAAAACACTGGTGTCACTCAATCATGACTTTATAACAATCATTAAAAACCAATAGAACAAACTGAATCAGAATTCTTAAGCTTCTTTACACAGCCTTTTTCTTCTGTTTTCAGGGATGACATTTTTTATCCTTCTATATATATCTTTTACCCTTTACAGGGTAATTTGTAATTATAAAAAATTTGTAATTTGTAATTATAAATAATATAAAAATATAATATAAATAATAAAAAAAATATAATTTGTAATTAAAATAATAAAAAAAAAAAAATAAATCAGCAATTTTCAGGACTCAACAGTTCGTTGAAGTATCTGGAGTTTGCAGAAGCAGCCTAACAGTGTTTGTCACACACACAAAAGAAATCACTGCTGTATTATCTACATTTGTTTTCTTAATTGCCTTTTCAGTTTGAATGCAGAGAAGCTGGGCCTGTACTGCTGTGCTGGACAGAAAATGCTTGTGCCAGTAGTGCACAGCTCAAAAGGAGTCTGGTCTAGATCACAATCTGACTGTGAACACATCCTGCATCTCTGTACTGTCTGTGTAAAGGACACAGGGATCTAACTCTCATTCTCTGCAAAACTTCAAACCATTCTTTGCTGAAGCACCTGTTGTGGGATGTGCTGAACAAGCAGCTGAACAAATCTAGCAGTTTGGTGAAGGGGAAGTGGAGGAAGAGATTTTTTTAATCTTCCTACTCTCGCTCCTGCCCACTTTCATATTCATCAGACCTTCACAGACAGATCTATTTCATTAGCCCAGCAAAGTGCTTCACCTGTTATTCCAATTATTTTTTTCTTAAGTTGTGAATCAAACTGATTCATCACAGGACTAAATGAGTGCAAGCATAGATGCAGGAGGGAGGAGGTGCTATACAGTCAGGAAAGGAATAGACTGTTGGAGTGGGATAGGGAAGGGATATCTCTAGTTTATTAGTAATGAAATTATTATATCTGCTCAGTCATGTAGCATTAAACCAAGACAGAGATAGATGTATGACTGGATAATCTAAATTTTGATCTAGAAGGAGCAGTTCTTAAATCCCCTATATCAGTAAAAAGCCTATCTTATGTATATATGAACTTTCACAATATGTATTGAATTAATAAAGCACATTCTTATTAAAGCACATTAATAATCTCTGGAAAAAGTTGTGAGGGAAATGTTAGTGCCTAATCCTTTCTTCAAAGTGAATGTAATAATTTGCCTCCCTTTTAGTTTTTAACTCTGCTTGCTTGCTGCTGCTGAACTGACTCAGGAAGTCTTGAAGTGTGATTGAGTATGCTATTGACCTTTATCATCACAGTCATAATATTGAATAGCTAATTTTATTTAACAGCATATCGTTACTTAGCCATTTCTTTAAAGACTGCAAATGTGTCCAATGTCAGGTCTGAGATTTGACTCCTAGCACATTTACAGACATATTTAAAGTTTTGAGTGCAGCCCAGGCAAAAAACTTCAGAAATTCAGCATGTGGTGTAACAGAGCTTAAGGCTGTGCATAGAAATGAGGAAAATTTGGTTTTGCTTCAGTCAAGGTACTAACAGACAGTAGTATAGAAAACATACTTAGTAGGGGATACCTACTGTTCCCTCAAGACAGTTTTACTGAGAAAGGATAAATGAATACTCATCTTTAGTGAGACCTAGATATAATTCTTTATGCAAATAGAACAAGAGCTGAGTCTCAGAGATCTTGAATTGTCTTACAATTGCCCTTTTGGGCAGAAGCAACTTGTGGGGTAGCATCACTGCTGCCCCAGTCTGTATCTCCCTAACCCCAGAAGATTTATGACAATTGTTGAAATGGAGAGAAAATGCAACAGCAACAAAATGAGACACTGATGCTCAGTTATATTCCTCTTCACTTTCCTTTCTTAAGAAAAAATACACAAGTAAACCCTTTCAAAACTGACAAAATAATGCCTCTCTTCATCTTTTTTTTTTTTGTTTATATGATGCTGAAGAGGTGAGTCAGGTGGTGTGTCATAAACCAAAGGGATTAACCCCTCACTTTGACTTCAGGTTTTAAGAGTTTTAAGGGTTTTATGATATTTCATGCTCTGTATGAGGAAAGTCATGCTACAATGAGGAAAGTCTTGAACGTGGGACAGAAGATTTAAGCTTTAAACTTCTGTTTACTTTAATGGGTGTCACACAGCTTAATCCTTTGAAGACATGTCCCTAAGCAACCGTTAGAAATGAAGACTTTGATTTTTGAATCTTTTATGTACTACATATCCTGACTCACATGTCACATAATTGTGCCAAACTGTGCAGTGTGGGCAGTATCTGTTTGATTTTCAGTCATTTGGCTCCTAATTTATGTTTGACAGTCTAGCCTTGAACTAATATGCCTGCATCATCACCAGCATTAGAAAGAATTCATCTCTGCTGGCAAGTGCTTCCTTTCCACATGGAGGAGACAGTTCTACTTATTGGTAGGTGCTATAAAAAATAATTATATGAGCTGCAAAAAAATCTTTTCCCCCCAGACAATATCTTTCATGGGAGGGAAGAGTATGCTTGTAGGTGGTTCTATACATGATATTTCCCGACATTTAACTTTTCACCTCTATCTTTTCATTAAAAAAAAAAAAAAAAAAAAAAGAATAAAAGAGGTTTGGGAGCTGATTCCACTGAGGTAACTTTGTTACCAAAGCGGAGAGATTGTCATCTTTGTAACGAGTAATGCTTGGTAACATTGTAAAAACCTCCAAATCAGTGAGTGGCAGGATTCTTCTTGTGCAGATAGAACCAAGTGCAGTTTCCCTGGGATACACCTTCTTCCCAGCCAGTATGCTACCCCTGGAAAGGGGCAGGTACCAACCTACAGGAGGCAGGACACTGTCCACAGTTGGGAATGGGTTGGGTGGTTATTGCTTCTAGAAACAACAGGCAGTGCACAGGGTGTGCACAACCTACACAGGACTTTCCTCTTTGCTGGTGTTAATGACAACACTGACTCTTCAACAGTTTAAGCCTATGAGAATGTGAGAATAATTTCGATAATTTTAGCCCCTTCCCAGAACTGTGAGACCCACGATGCATGCTTTCTATTTTTCTTTTTTCTTATTTTTTAGTTTAAATCTGTACTTGCATAAAGCTTCCATGAAATAGGATGTCTGATCTCCATTGTGCAAGGAGGAAAAAGACTGGAAAGGACACAAATGAAGTTTGTGACAGATTTAGAAACAAAAAACATATCTTGCTTACTGGAAAGGAAGGAAGCTGACACTCTTCTTATGAAGAAAGAAATGTGTCCTTACTTCCAAATGTGTTTTGTGGGATTAGGAGACATTGGATACTGATACAATTTCACATGCCTAGTGCAGAGGTGACTAGCCCTATAACCCTTGGGAAGTGTGTTTACCATAGGTTTTCTTTTTTATAGCTTTTTTTGAACTAACAGGAGGAGCAGGCAGTTTAATTGACGGGTTTAGCTATCTTTTTCCCTATTATTTTTTTAAGGTGGAAAAAAGTTTATTGGGGATTTTTGCTTTAAAAGTAGAAAATTCAAGTGCACTGATGATGTGCAGTTACATACAGCACGTGAGTGTGCTTTGGGAGAATGAGACTGTGTGGCAGCAGGTGCTGTACAGACAAGGCATATGTGGAGCTGTGACACAGCATGCACAAATGTCCAAACAGCTGAGCACCAAGAGTGTCAGGACAGGTATACAAGGTAAGCTTGAAGCCTGTTCTGCTATGCAACTAGTATCTAAAATGATTTCTCTATAGAGCTAACAGGAGAGAATTGCTTTAGGTCCAAGTACAGAGTTATGCATCAGGGAATACCAGTTCTAAACCTAACTTTGACAGAGATTTCGTGTGTGATTTCATTTAATTCATCTCTCTTCTACCTGTCATTTTCTGCATAAACTCTGAATATGTTGCCACCCTTATCTTAATATTCCCATAACAATAAATTTTTCACTGTTACATTGAAGACAGTCAAAATAGGAGAGTGAGAATTCTTTTACTAGTTAATAAAAGTTTTCTATTTTTATATTGAGTTTCTTTTTTAAGAAGGCATAAGGAATTCTAGCTGCACTCTAGCAAAGGAAAGTTATATTGGATTAGCAGTGATAAAGTCCTAGGTCCCTTGCAGTCAGTATTAGACACCAGCAGTAGAGAACCCCTTGACTTTACACCAGAAACAATCAGCACCATCTAACTTAGCCAGAGCATAGATTTTTCATAGCTTGGGATCTCAGGTATGGCTGAGGTTGCTTGTATCTTAAGCCACATATACTAGGGCCACTTGGAGACATAAATATATGCTCATACTTTCTCTGAAGGAAGATGCCTTTGCCCTTTCAGGGGTTCATAAGTAATTTCACTTTCCTTTTTAGTTAGGTTGTGACTGGTCAGGACAGAAATTGTCTTTGTAAAGGCAAGAGTCATTGATCTACTGATTCAATTTTCTACCAGTATATCACTACACTGGGACTGAAATACATGGACAGTATTTCAGTACCAGCGGGAATCTGATTATTGTAATAGCAATAACAATTACCTGATCTGCAGGATAAAAAAAATTATGCTCCTCCCAAGGCAGAATGAGATTCAGGTTAATTTTTAGCCTTTCAGTCAAAAGTTTGCTCACAAATTCAAAGTGAAATAGTAAAATACCATCTGAGATTAACAGATTTGTAAACAAATGTAGATTTTAATTTCTTGTGAGTCCTTCACTGTACATTGTTAAAACGCTTTGGGTCAAAACATTTGCTGATAAGAGCATGGATTCCAATCTGTGCAACGTATCTGGAGAAACACTGCACATGTCTTGTGAAATAGATTAATGAAGACAGAAATATGGATTGGTACTGAGATATTGGTCAATCCTCATGAAAACCATTCTTCTCAATGACAGAAATGCCTGAGAGTTTTCTGTCACACTCTATTATGTTTCCTCCATTATGGCAGTTTAGAGCACTATATTCTGGGCAGAATATCTACCCATTTCATTTTCAAGTGTAATCATAAGTGTGCATCCAGCCCATTCAACACAGTGTTGTGCATAATATTTCAGCTTTATGGATACAAGCTTGAGGTAATCAATTATGAAGGGGGTTAGAGAGCATGACACCTAATGCTGCCCCCACACAGAATGGAACTTGAAAAAGCATCCAGCAGGGACCTGAGCTGGAGCTCTTCTCAAGAAGTTTAACGCTGTAGTTTGGCACTCTTAGTTCAGGCTTGATTCAGTCACACCACATGCAGAGGAATGCAGGCTGCAGGCAAGGCATTTTTTTTTATCCTGAGAACTGCAGGATAAAAATAATGGTTTATGTGCAGTTTCAAGGAGGGTTTGGGATTTTGTAATCATTTTGCAAAGTTGACAAGCTGAAGTTGATAGGTCCTTAGAAATTCTTTGTGGGAGAAAGATGCTTATTTGGTACTGAAATTTTCTTCAAAATACCACATTTTCCCCAGTTATTTCTGGTAAAAAAAAATAAAAATCAAAGAAATAGGGTGAGATCAGCACACATTGAAACCTTTTATTAATGCCTGATTTTATTTGTAATGGGAGGATATATTTAGCTTTTTCAGAAAAAAACTCTACCATGTTTAGCTGCTTTGGTGGCTTTTGCATTAAGTGGAATAACTCGGTAGTTGATGTACATGCAGCTCTTCCTAGAAATCCGGGCCATATGAGACCTGGATTTCTTATTAGGACTATTGTGTAATGGGGATCTGTGAGTACTCAGCTCACAAAATCAAAGCAGTTGTTTTCTCCACAGTTTTGAGGCTAATAATCGTATTTAGGTGCTGGCAGGTTATACAGTCATAAAAATGAGGTTATTTTTGGCAGCAGGGATGTTCTGATGCTCATGGGAGCGAGGTGTTTTGTTGATAGTTTTCCTCAACCCACTGCAGAAACTGGTAGTGATGAATAGGTTATCCACTTGGAGACACTTGCCAGAGCCGTGGATTTCATGAGGCTAAGTTTCATTTCAAAGAAATTTTTCACTGTCCTTGTAAAATGTGTTTGTTCTTCAGCATGATTTCATTCTAACTGATAGGCTTGGACTTCAAATAAAAGTATCAGTGTATTAGTAATATCACTGCAGATAACTTGTCAAGTGACCACCCACACAAAGTAAGAGGAGTCAGAAGTCTTGGCTCACATCCTTCATGAACCACAGAAGATATTGTAGGTTGTCATTTCTGCTGCCTGTGCATTTTCATAGTTTCTTTGAATCAGACTTCTGAGCTTTGGAAACATACAACTCATGAACACAAAAACACACAGTTCAGCCTGGCCATGTAGCTGCTGAAAATGTACAGTACTGCCAGCCAAATAAGTGGAAAAAAATACATGTAGTGCTTTAGTGTTTCGTTCTGTCTAGTAACAAGGGACTACAGAAACCCCTAAAAATGCAGAAAAAGCCAGTTATCAATAGACCTTAAATTTCTTTTCTCTATATGCAGAAAATAAATTTAATTTTAAAATATGATGTGGGACATATTTCTAAAGGTAAAAACACCCCTGCCGTGAGAACTTTGCACCTATTTGTTTCTATCCACAAGTATGAGCCAGGAAGAAATTTCATTATCTCTGCTACTGAAAAGAAATACCCGCTTACCATGTAGTCATATTTTACTATGAGCAAAGATCAATTTTCCCAAATCAACTGCATGATCCATTTCACAGCTTTTCTAGGGAAATAGCTTTTTGCTTTTGTGGATAGAGATGAAGTATTTGATATAAAAATGGTCTGGTTTTGTACTTGGAAAGTACTCTTTATCCTCATGTAAAACAGGAACCAAATAATAGACAACTTGAAGGAAACCAATTGAATGCACCATAATTTCATAAAAACCACACAATGAGAACCCTGGTGTATCTTCTAAAATTTCATGAATAGGGATATAACTTCTTTGAGGGACTAACACAAAATCAACACCCAGCAATCTGTGTAATCGCATCTGTATGAGATTTCTAATTTTTTTTGAAGGGTAAAAGATAGTGAAATCAGCTGATATATAATATGAAGACTAAAAGATTCCATGATACGGGATTACACTTGGTGAATATGCTTTACAGGATAAACATTGTTTAGAAGCAGGATATAATACTGGAATATGTCAGTGGCTGCCACTCCACCTATTGCATAAAGAAAATCAGCTCCACTTGTTAAAATTCCTATATTCTAAGGGGTGCAGGGATGGGGTTTAGTGCCAGGTGAGTTAAGAGTTAGTTAGTTAGTTAGTTAACTGGTGGGCCCCACAAGAAGAGAAAGAATCAAAGGATACTTATAATAAAATTTTTCCAAACTCTGCCTTTACTTGAATCTACATTGCTGCGGTTTAACACAATGCCTGTTCCCTGCAGTCAAGGAGAAAATGAAAAAAAGGTTAAGGTTGCTGCACCCATGCATCTTAGTTTAGTACAGCAAGACATCCTGATCAGTATCCAGCTCTGCCTCTTCTTAAGAGACCATCCAAAATCTATTTAGTAAAGGCTCTAAGAACATTTGAGCTGTGATCCTCAATTCTTAGAAAGAAGAACTACTCCAGGAAAACTCTGTTCCAGTGTGGAGGTGAAAAATGAGCTGCCTGTGAATGCCATCCAGAAAAGGAGAGAACACAGCTGTCTAGACCAGGTAGGCTGCTAATGCCAGCGGGAAGAATCAAAGCAGAACGGAAAATAGACTTCATACCAAATAACTTCTGCTATACGTGACTCCCAAATCTGAACAGCCCTCATATGAACTGGGAAAAAACCTAATTTCTATTTGTCAGATGAGGAAGTGCATAGCAGGAGGTCAAGCTTCAGACATTGTTTTTCCACAAGACACACTGTCCTTAAAAGAAAAGGGAACCCTACTGATCAATTTGGTCTGCCCTCTGACAGACTAGTGATGTGCAACTCTTTTGTGCACAGGTGCTATGTGAAAAGTTTGGCCTTCCTTTGGCAGCTTTCCTTGCTATTCCTACTGTGTGAAAGCTATCTTGGAGGGATGTAGAATAAAGCTGTTGGCAATAAAGCCTGTATTTAAATTGAAGCATAGCAAGAACCACATGGTAAAGTACAGAACAATGGCAAATCAATCATATATCACTGCTGTTTTCTGGAGCAAAGCATTATTGTTAATATAATAAAAGCATATGGTTACTCTGATAGAATACACAGACTGGAAAGCAAAAAAGCCATTTGTGTGGTGTCAGCCATAACAGTCTTTTACAGTTATTTGCTCAATTTTAAGTTTGCTCCAGGTTTAATGGTAGGCACCTTATTTTTGCTGGTTTCTCCTCTGCTGTCAGCAACGGCATAAGAGTCAGCTTCTTGTTGTTGAAAAGTTCAGGGAGGAATGCTATGCTAATTGTTCCAAGCTAGATAAATTTATGAGAAATTTCTTCTTCTCCAAAAAACAGTGAAAGTTTCGGCTTGAATGGAGGTATATAGCTATAGTCATAACGAATGATCTGCGACTATATTTGTAATATGGTTTGTGAGAAGCATCTGGCTTCACCCTAGTCTAGAGCTGTTTCTCCAGAAAATATCCCTTGAATTATGAACCCTGAAAACATCAAAACTCTGGATGTGATGAAATGCTAGTGATCCTACTTTTAAACTAGGTTTCTTTAGGGGTAAGTATACAGGAAGTTGAGCATCCTGCACCATGTTTCTTTTTGCTTTCCTTGTCATTTGTACCCATTGACTAAAATGTTATCATTCAGACATGAAATGTACATAATTAAATGCAAATACCACAGTAAAAGAGAAACTTTGTCCTATTGAATTGTTGATTTTCTCCAAAATCTTTCCAGTTTATCTTACAAGATAAAACCTATAGTAAGATGCATTAAAATGAAATCACTAGTCATTCATTGAATACACATTTTTTTTTTGGATGCAGACCGTTGTGTTTATAAAACAAGTCTGTGTTTGCCTTTTTCACCTCTAAAAGCACTTCACTAAATTTGTGCCTAAGTTTCCTCATTGTTCTTGGCAATTACTTTTCCAATCTATCATTTACATTTAATATCCCTCTTAAGAATTAACACAGATTTCAAGTCTATCAGGTATCATTGTATCTTGACCTGCTTGTAGAAGCTTTAGACTTTAAACTGGTAAGTGATGTATCCACCTTGAAACTTCTGAGCTGGAGATCTTTTAGAAAAATTATCTAGCCTTTATTTAAAGACTGCAGATGATATAAAATTCAATGCTCCATTAGAAAAGCTATTTCAATGGCTAGCTACTCTGTGTTAAAAAGGAATTCCTCAATATTAGTCTGAATTTGTCTTATATAAGCCTCCAGCCACTGCATACTGTGAAATATCTTCCTGTTAAATATGTCTGTACTTTAAGAAGTTTATTCCACACTTACCTACAGAAAGTAATGCAATCACCTTATTTTTCTCTTGAATAAACTCCAGATGCAGACATCATCATCAAAAAAATCATTTCACAAGTGCCATGCAGAGAAAGGCAGTAGGAAATCACAGTACCTACACTTGCACCTCCCAATCCTTATGCTCTGCTTACACATAAGAAATTCACCATAACACTCCCAAAAATCGCACTTACCAGAAAGCGTTTTCAACCTATTCTCCTTCAGCTGGTTGTCTCAGTACCTTTTTCTTAGTCACTGCTTTTTAAAAGTTGCCCTCCAGTTTGTGTAGCTTATTGACTTTATTTTTAACTGCACAGACTTTGCAGAGAACATAGATATTGATAAGAAACTTTTCATTGTTCAATACTGTAGTGGGTTGACCTTGGCTGGCTGTCACCCAGCCCACTGGTGCCCACCCAGCCACTTTGTCTCTTCTCCTGCTCCGAAGGACAAGGGAACAATAGAAGCTGAAAAGCTCATGGGCTGAGTGAGGAAGATCTCTCACCAATTACTGTCACTCTGGCAAAAGAGATTAAAACTAAGGAAGAATTATTTAATTTCTAGTTAAAAACAGAGTAGGATAGTGAGAAACAAAACCAAAACTAAATACATCTCACCACTCCCACTTCTTTCCAGGCTCAGATTCTCCTGACTCCTGTACCTCTGCGCCCTGCACCCTTGAGTGGGGGAGGGGGATGGGGAAGGGCTTTGCTACAGGTGTGCTGATCCTTCCTCCTCATGCTCTTCCCCTGCTCCATTGTAGGGTCTCTCCCATGGGATAAAATCCTTCATAAACTTCTTCAACAAGGGTCTTTCCCATGGGTTGTAACTCTTCCAGAGCTGCTCCAGTGTGGGTTCCCTACAGACTGCAGCTTCCTTCAGTTTTTATCTATTCTGCCTACACTTGGACCATCTGCCCCCCAGACATTCCCCCCTCACCTCTGTGAAACACATATTTAAAAATTATCATTAAAATATACATTCATCACACAGTCTAGACAAACTTCACATACATTGATTAAGAGAATTGTCCACCAAAGTTGAACTGATATCATGACTGCACTGACATCGGTGGACAACACATGCACACCACACCCTTTGCCCCTACACCACATTGCAACTACAAAACATTCCTCACAAGTATACCACTTTCTGGTAATATTCAGATCAAGATTTTTCCATTACCTCTCTTGGTTACTGTCCTTTTCTCAAATTCCTCCAGAGCCTGTGTGTGGCACTAGAAAAGACCCTGTTGGGTTAAGCTGGTCTGATCGCACAGCAGCCACCCCAGCAGCTCCCCTGCTGCCACACCCTGCCAAATAAATTGAATATAAATACCCTGTCTCTTTGTGTGTCATCTACAAATTTAATGAAGAACAATTTCATGTTTTCTTTCAGTAAACATACTAGAAATCATTAACCACACACATATTAACTAGATTCCTTTGTATTCTTCATTCTCATTCTTTAAATGTCCTCTCAGCTTAAAGACAAATGTATATTGTATTCATGTCTGCTCTTTTTCCATAGATAACTAATAACTGTATTTACAACTTCCAAATCATGCATCAGTTTTGTGACAAGGAGCAGCTAATCATCTTTCTGAAACTTCAATACCTCTTGTCTTAAAACTTTGATAGTGTTCCTTCAGACAGTTTTCGTACAACAAAATAACGTTTGATACAGATGATTTAACTTACTGTGGATAACAAAGAACAGTATTGAAATTTGTTCTAAAGTGTAGCCACACAGTCTAACTGGGGGACTCATTAGTTCTTTGAAACTGTGAAAACCTCCTCTCTGTCACAGTAAGAATGGACAAAACAGCAAAGAAAATTTTCTTACTTTTTTTCCCCCTCCCCTCCTCTCCTTAGGAAAAGTTCATTTTCACAAAGCTTTTTCAGAAACTCTGCTTGAGGCAGAGGAGGCTGCATAATGTCCATAGTAACCACTCCCTCCTTTTTCAATGAAGGGTTTTAGCAACACAGAATCCTTGTCTGAATGGGTCAAAACCCAGCAGCCGTGGGTTGAAATAATAGGAGTATGGCAGAAAGAAACCAAGAAAAATTTTAATGATCCTGACACCTAAGTTCATATTTTATGAAATATAGTTTGTAGGATTTTGTCCAGGAACCTAGTGTAGCCAAAGGCTACACTAACAGATGTCCATCCTTCCTTTCCTTCATTGTAAGCATCATCTTCTCTTAGCCTGTTACTGTGTCAATGCTCTTATTGCTGTGACAAGCCTATGACCCTATATGTCAGCCTATGAATCATGAAGGATTTGCAATTCCAGTGAAGGGTGTCCTTGACATTTATCTTTTTCAACAAAATGAGACAGTACCATTTTTCTCCATCATGAGTCCTTGTGCCAGCTGACCTGAAGAGAATAGGAGAGAAGTTGTCTCTTAGCATGAAAACATTAGCCAAATCATCAGGCAATGTCCATTTCTCTAATTCTGTTGCTCAATGCCAGCCATGAATATGCATTTAAGGATACAATCATAAAGAACACTTTCATTTCCATTTTGTTTATATGAAATTAGAAAATATTTCTATAGTATGGAGAGTAGCTATCCTCTGTTATCCAGCTTCCATGTCGGATTAGGGAATTTTTCCTATTTAAGAATATCTTTTCAAATAGCTGCATGTTCCATACATTTCAGAGTTTTCAAAGGAAACACAAGTTCACTGTTATTGCCATCAACACGAGTTTTAAAAGCAACTTTAAAACTGTTGGGGTTGCTTCTATAACAGTAACCAAAGGTAATACTTTGAAATAAAATACTCTATTCAAAAAGAGAATGGTACATTATTATTACAGTAGTAAGAAATATAATACTCATTAATAAGATTTTATGTCTTGAAAATCTCTTTCTCGCATGCACACTTACTGTAAATGTGGATCAGAATAACTCCATGCTGTGTTCTTAAAGGGTTTTTTAAGAAAATGAAGGTGACATGGTATTTTAATTTCAGAAGTGTTGATTTTCCTTATTTCTGATACATATACTATAACCTGAAAATTACTCTGGAACAAGAAATAGCACCATTTATTGTAGAGATACTTAATATAGGCAGTAAATTTAAGGCAACACTATGAATATAAATTTATTAGCAAGTTTAGATCTTTAAAAAAAAAAAAGTATAAATATCTGAAACATACTCTGGCAGCCTCATTTCAACAGACTCACAGTGACATTTCTTATTTTTCATTGATTTCCAACTGAAGTTGGGAGAGAGCTTAAGTGAAAAGGAAGAGCATTTAAGCACAGATACCAGATTACCTTTAAGTCTGTGATGAGTTAAATGTCTATCCCTTCTCTACAGGAACCAGATATGCAATCTGCAGAGCTCACCATGAGTACAGAAAAAGAACAGGTTCCTATCTCAAGTAACCTATAACAGTACCTAAAATAAAGATGTACTTGATTCTGACTACTTGCTCAGAACATTAAATAGCATCTTTCACAGGACTTCAAGAAAGCTGATAGAAACTTGATTTTCTTCACTTATCCTTCCTCTCATTAAACAAAATATTAATTTTGTCCTTTGGTATAAAATTACATGCAAAAAAATCATCTTTTGTATGAACAAGCTCCTGTGTCCAGTTGTAGCCACTTGTCAGACAAGAGAGTCAAAGATATCAGGCCTGCTACTACCACATGTCAGGGAAGAAGGAATATTATCTTAGCTTATTTCAGGGTATGTATTTGCCAAAGTAATGTCAGTAAAATTAAAAAAAAAAAAAAGAGATCTCTGTTTTTAGTGTGTTTTCAACTTCTGTGTTGAGAAATTGTAAGAAAAAAACCAAAATTAACTGTGCTGCAAATAAAAAGTGGCAACATCATTTTTCCCTATGGAAAGCAATGGTTTCCAATTTTGATTTGTATATTTAAAATGAAGGCCAAGTCTCTTCCATTGAGGTAGGTTTTAGAAATGAACAGACTGAAGCCTTGCAGCTTTTTGTGCCATATTACTTTTGCACTCTGAATTAAATTCTATTCTATTTACTTTGAGTTTTATATTTCAGTCAGCAATATTAATTTTTACTTTTCTGTTCTTTTCAATTTTTAGGTATTCAGGTTTTTGTTCATAATAATATTTCCAACCACTTTACTTTTAATTATGTTTCCAGTTTTAACTGCACATCATTTCACTTAGGTCAACTTTCTTATACATTCTGGATTTCTTTGAAGGGCCTTTAGTTCTGAAATAAATCTGCTTCTTTTTATTTCTTTCTTCCCTTGTAAATTCTGCTCAATTTATTCTAGCCAGTCTGGTCCTGATTTATGTTTCATTTATTTACATTTCATTATTTTCACCTTTTAAACTTTTTTCGCCCTGTGATTTCTCATTTTCTGATTCTTTTCAACTGCTTGCAAGTACCTCCCCCACACCTATTAAAAAGCCTTGGTTTTTATTGTTTTAGCTTTTTTCCCCCATGCTGAAAGAAGTCTTCCTTCAAATATTTTTCTTTTTTTTTTTTTAAACATACTTTGGTTTATTTTCACCTTCTTTGCCCAGTCCTTGTAAAACCAGTTGAAAACTGATGCTCTTTAAAACATGGCTTGTGATTTTCCTATTATGTTCAGCACCTAAGATAGCTAGATTTTCTGTAACTAACACTTTGAAATGATTTAAGGTTTTATTGACATCTCATTTTACAAAAGAGAAAAGAGAGGGTGGGAACACATCAGTCGCAGACTGGTATGTTTCCTCTCACATTTAACTATGTCAAAAATGAAAAAGGAAATGAAGATCTGTTTTGCTCTGTAGTAAGACTGGCCCCAACGTGGAAAGAGAAAAAAGGCCCTTTTATAAAGGGAGATGTCTGATAAAAATCATGGTGGAATATTGAAAATAACATTAAAGGCAACATTTTGGCTCTAGTACCCTTTTTTCCAAGCTGTTAAAAATGAGACAAAAATGTAACCTTGTTCTCTGTTACATTTCACATTTTTTGGAAAAGTCCTCTTGATTGAGACAAAAGTCTTATCTCATATTTCTGTTTTGCAAATCTATTTTCTATTTCAAGACTGAATTTTATTAACTATTTCTGAAGTATAATAAGCTTTTGTTCTGCACATAATACAGTACTATATTTCTTTTACATTTCAGTTTCACACCATTTGAAAAGGGTACAGCTTTTAAGACTGAACCTGGAAATGCAATGGTGAATACACATTGATGGGACAGAGTAAAATGTTCAAATTCCAATTTATTTTACAGTACACAAAAGCGATCCCTGGGTTTTTGTTCAGATTATATTTACACAATGACATCTGGAGTATTCAATGACTTTCACAGGAAATTCCTGTTCTCCTCTATATTCTGTTTGTTTTAGCTTGTCTTGTACTGTCAGAATCTGTCTCTCTCTGATGTAAAACAGGTGAATTATTTAAGCATTTTGATCTTTAATCTTTATTAGCATGACATGGTTGATGCACAGGTGTTCCCAAAGCTACAGTATACATCAAAGTTATATTGCTTGGGTATGGAAACATGATTTATCCAGCCTTCATGCCATGAGGCAGAAGGGTAAATGTATGTTGATGACAAATCATTACATGAAATCCTATCTTTTGGTGCCTTCTGTAATAATGTACATTGCTTTATACAGGATGACTCCCAAATTGATTCCACATTAATTGCCTTCCCAATTCACAACACAAAGCAGAGATAAAATCTGACTCATTATCATAATTTGACCAGAAGTACCTGTCCAGACCACACAGTGAAATGTTTCTCAGGGTCAAAACAGGAAAGGGTTTTTTTTTGTAGGATTTAATATTTGTACTTTCATAAACTGAGTTACTGTTGGCCTTTAAATGTTTATTTAAGAAAGAAATAAATTAAATCATTACTTCTTTTATAGCTGCAAAGTACAGGCTTTAGCCAATACAAGCTTCTTCTGTGGACTTCAGATAATTACATAATCTAAACCCTCAGAAATCTCTTTGCTTTCTAAGGCAAAATATTTACTTATAGTATTTACTTTAAAACAAAATGAAACATGAAATTGGTGGTTATGTGCTCTAAAAATTTCAATATAATAACTTGCATTTTTTCCCCCTCCTTTTTAAAACCATATTTTCCCTGAAGTGTTTCAGCTGCAGAGAAATAAGGAGAAAGGTTCAAAAGCACTTTAAAAATTGAGAATAGAATTGCAGAACATGAAAACCTTATTATCCTGGCCACCACTGTCATCAAATCCTTTAAAAACGATGTTTGATGGCAGAAAGATGAGTAAGTGGTTGCTCATTTGGGTGGACAGCCGAAATCACACAGTATTTGGTTTATTATTGGTGCTAAGAAATATTTTCTATCAATGTTTATTCAATAGCTGAATTAGTTTTCAATTAAATGAAAAGACCATATGCTTCCCTCAACCTCTTTTGATCAACACAGGACTTTGGCAAGAATTCTGACTCTAGCCAACACATACACAAATTTCTGAATTTTATGGACAAAAATGTCCATGTTTCAGTTTCTTAAAGAAGAAAAATCAGTGTTTGGGGTTTTAGGTTTGACCAAAAAAAAAAAAAAATCCCATTAAAAATTGTTGAGGAAAGAGTGAAATATGCTTATAGGGAACCTTCTCCATCTTTACTTTCCAATTAACACTAGTTTTTTGCAAGTGGTTGAGTTTATAAAAGTATGCAAGTAATGAAATTACACCCTGTAGACTGACATTGGAACTTGCTCAATTTCTCAGTTGTTTTAGCTGAAATTCTGAGACTTGCACATTTTTATTACTGATTCACACTATTTAATAAACATTTGCATTTTATTGACCTGCCAAAATTTGGTTCCTATACCATTATTAACAATTATGTAAAATTTACATTATTCTGCTGATATATGTAAGTTCTATATTAAGAGAATAAATCATCACATGTGCAATTAGTTTCCTTTAGTATTGTCAGACTTACAGAAATTTCATAAGGGTAAGCCTACTTCAAGGATAAGGACTTGCACAGGTCTGAGTTCACAGGCCAACAGATGCTAAATAAATGAAACTATATATGTTTTCACACTAAGAGATATATTTCATGAGGTTATTTAATAACCAATCTTTGTAAAACATGCAATATAATAAAAAATATGAGTTAATCACTTTGCCCCCATATTTCATCTGATGGAATGTGTGCAATTACATGGATTACACAGAGGAATGATATTTTCACTCCTGAGGGTATCCATATGAGGTTAGGGTGTAAAATAGTACTAAGCTCGCTCTTCTGTGGCTTTGGTTACTTCTCATTCACGTACTTTTCAGAAGTAGCTCTGTACTAAACAGAAAATATAAACCATAACAGCTATGTAAACAACTGTTCCACTGTCCACATCTTCAAATATAAAGGCTTCTTCAAGATGACTAGGGACAGAAGATGTCGAGGAAGAAGCAATGGTTAAAAAATTAAATGTCTATAATTGATCAGACTAAAAGTTCTACCTGAAACTACTCATTTGCTTAACGCTGTCTTAAGGTAATAAAAACCACATAATAAAACATGTAAATTCAATATATTACATAAGAACTCATCTTGAAAACTCTTTGCCTTATGTTTCTATATGTTGCATAGCCACAAATGTACAGCCAGATGGACAGAAAGATAAACAGAAGCATAAACCAGAGACTCTCAGTGAAGGAATAATGTAACATCTCAGCAAGAGAGAGTTCAGTGGAAAAGTAAAAATATTAAAGAAGAAAAAAATCTGGATAACATGAAAACTGGAGTTTGAATTTTAGTAAGGGTTCCAGCAGAGATGGAAAACTAACTGTATTACATTCCTGCAGAACAGCATTGCCTGTTCTTTTGCTGGTTGCTCCAGATTTCACTTACACTAAAAAATTGGAAAAAATAAGTTTTTGCTCAAGGGCGGATTTCTGAGTGACAAAGTGATACAGGAAGTGCTGTTAATTTTCTTCTCTGAACAGCATTCCATTGTGCCAGAGATGCAGTATTAGAGTTTCATATAAAAATGGAAAAACACTATTTTGTTTTTCATAGGAACTTTTGTTTTTTGCTGTTCATTGGTGATGTAACATTTATTAAAGAGGGCAAAAATATCCACTTTGTTCTAAGGAAAGTGTAGATGGTTTCTCTGCATTATTTATTAAATGAATTTACTAATTTAGAGTCATGTTCTTAAACACCTCAAGATGCAAGTCACCATGAAGACATTCAGCAGGGTTCTAACTTCACTGGTTTCAAGGAGGTAAAACATCAATGCTACAAGAGCATTCTCTTTGAACAGCTCTCTAAAAGCTGACTTCAAACCACCGTACCTAACCATTCATCACATTGTGTATGAAGGACATACTACAGGGTACACAGGGCACCCCATTTATGCTAATGAAACTTTGTGTCAGGATTATCCCACAGATCACCCTTACCAGCCTAGTTTCTAGCTAGACAAGTAATTCCCCAGTATCAAACCATCTATGTTTGATGTGCTGCAACAAGGTCAACAGTAAAGAAAGAAGGGGCTTTCAAAGTAACTACTTTGTAGAAGTTGGTTTGGTAGGAATGTGAGTTGAAAAGGTGCTTAGCTGTATGTGACTAGGAGAGCAAAGTATTAATGTGTTGGTGGATAGAGCATGCATGACATCACAGCTCTAGCATCAGATGTCTTGGCAAGTTTATGAAAAGATTGTGCAACATCTGGATTGGATAAGAGCTATTTACTCATGGGAGTAATACCACACATGGATTAAAAAAGTGAGACACAAGAGTGCTGTTGCAGAGGGTGCAAGAGCACACCATAATAAACACTTTGTGGACTGGCTTTTTACAACAAACTTCTTAAATCCAAGCAGATGAAACATCTTACACAGTTATCTGTGGGGCTACCTTGGATTCCCTTCAAAATCAGCCTAAAAGACTTATTTATGAGTAATGATCTGTTGGAAGCTTAGTGGAGAGGTAACACAGGAACATCACAGCTGTACTTCAACTGATGGAGTCAGTACCATCTGTACCAATCATAGCAAACAGGTCTATAATAGTCACTGGATTTGTCTTTGACCCCTGGTCTTGCCCCTTCTCACTCAGCTGATTTAAGCAAACTTTAACTGTTTTTTCAAATACATACACAGTTTTGTGTACAAGAGAAAAACATGTTATTCAGACTTTTTGCAAAGCAGCCTCATTTCAACTGCTCTGTTTGAGTTAGCACCATTATTGTGTCACAATTTTTCTACCGGTATAAACTAAGAGTGCTCAAAAGAAGATTTATACTGAAACTTGAGATTTTACAGCCTTACTTTTAGCTTTACCTATAGTTTAGTTACCTAGTCATAACATGCCACTTCCATATAAATGTCAAAGCTATTCACACAGACCACTGAAGTTTGCATTACTCTGATTCATCCTGAGCTCCCCTCACTTCTAGTTAATAAAAAAAAAAAATAAAACCAGCAACCCACCTCAGAAAGGAGGCAAAGATAAAACCCCCTCATGAGAAAAGGTGAAGAAAAAGAACCCCAACAACTTCCTCACCACCACCACCCCTAAAACAACCCCAAAAATTTAACTGAGCTACATTACCTAGTTAATAGCCACCTGCTTTTGGGATCTTCATATATATATACATGGGACTATCCCTGCAAGGACCAATCAAGCTGGCCTCTTTGATTACAATTTCCAGCAGCTGTACAGGGCATAGCTTCTGAATCACCTGGTGCTGATTCACAGTGATTCATCACATCAGACAAAAGTAATAGTAACACAAAAATAATTTATTTAGGAAGAGGAGTCTCTAGATACAACATCAGTGGCAAAAGATTATAAGTGAAATAAATATGAAATGCAGGGCTTTTTAAAATGGGACAGCCAGATGCCTCTGCAGTATTTGTGAAATAGCCTCCCTGAGACACTTCAGGAAATGTCACCTGCCTAAAGATCTCCATCAATTCTGAAGACAAAACTTGCTAGAAGCTGCAAGATTTTTGGGATTGATGACTGGGCATCCTCTTCTAAGTTCTCCATAATATTTTTTCATCCTTAACCTGGTTGCATGTCTAATATATGTATGTTTGAAGATTTACATCTTTATCTCTAGATTAATTTCTAGATTTTGATCATGGATGTAAATTCAGATTCCTTTGATGGCTCAGCTCACTTGAAAAAATGGTTATATTTTAACCAGCTGTAGAGTCTACATAACTGCAGGTATTCTTTTCATTTTTCTGAGAGGGGTTTGTTTGGTTTTTGTTTTTTTTTAATTGCTGACTGACTACTTCCTGCCAAGCCTGAGTGGTTTAATTATACCTCTAAGCCTTGTTAGAGCTGCTATTAACATATATTAAATATTTTATGTAAATCATTTACATAAGAAGCATTTAGCCAAAGTTCTGATTATCTGGTTTTGACTTTTTTCTGTAAAAGCTTTACTACAGAAGCTTTTAATGTTATTACCAAATGTGGTAATCATGCACTTTGTTCAGGCTACCTCACTGAACCTGCATCTCTAGGATTTGCTTTCTATTTAACCTCATGATATTCAACAAGGCCAAGTACAAGGTCCTGTCCCTGGGCTAGGGCAATCCCCAATACTATTAGAGTCTGGGGAATTAAATGATTGACAGAAGTCCTGCAGGGAAGGACTTAGGAACACTGGTGGACAAAAAACTGGACATGAGCTAGCAATGTGTTTGCAGTCCAGAAAGCCAGAAAGTCCAGAAAGTATGCTGGGCTGCAGATAAAGAGCAGACTGATGGAGGTGATTCTGTCCCTCTGCTGCTCTCTTTTGAGACCCTACCTGGAGTGCTGCATCCAGCTCTGGGGCCTCCAAAAGGACACAGTCCTGTTAGAGCAGGTCAGAGGAGCACTTCCCCTTTGAAGAGAGGCTGAGAGCATGGAGGCCGTTCAGCCTGGAGAAGAGAAGCTTCTGGGAAGACCTTATTGTGGCCTTTTACTGCATAAAAGGGGCTCAGAAGAACGCTGGAGAAAGACTTTTTAGCAAGGCATGTAGTGACAGGACAAGAGGCAATGGTTTAAACTGAAGAAGGGTAGATTTAAGTTAGATATAAAGAAAGAAGAGCATGCTGTTATCTATCACATATTCTCTGGGAAGTTTACAGCAATTAATGTTCCTAGTTCTGAGTTTCCACATTTTCAGAAGATGGTGTTTATGGCAACACAAGTCTGTAGTTTCTTATTTACTTTTGCTGCTGATCCAAGAAATGGAAGTAGTTAAGTCCTGTTTTTCTTACAATTGTTTCTGGCAATGTCTTAATGCATCATTTGCTTTCTACAAACAACTGATGATAATGCCTTCACGAGTAGTAAAAAATATTTTCCAAAACAAGAATACATTGTTGTGCAGTGAGATGGGATTTATTACCATTCTGTATATAGTAAGCAACTACTTTCTTTGAATGAATAGACTAAGGAAAAAAGTGCCATGGTTCTCATCAGTGATAAATTTTTTATTAGCAGATTTTCTGTGGAGATTGTGGGTGGTAGAGAGAATGACACTAATGTAACTGAGGAAGTACTAAAGGTACTTTATGTAGTTATCGAGTACTATTTCTTTATTTTCTCTGCACATAGTGGAAGGCCTATAGAGAGGAAGCAGAGAAATAAAGATAAAGAAATGTGAGATCAGACATGCTTATAAATGATTCTGTACATTAATAGGAAAGCTTATAATTCAAGCAACCTGTAGTGGAGGGAAGAGAACATCCTGAGTAAACATAAGTACATATTTATATATAGATAAACAGTTATGAATACAAAAACTAAGGTATCCTTAAAAGTTGCCGTCCAGCTTCAAGGCAAATGCTTTGTATGCAATTCTACAATTGAAGATTTAGGTCCAAAAAGTGATGGGGCAAAACTTATGAAAGATAAACCAATCAAAGGTTTATTAAACCGAAACTAGTGCATCTTGCTAAAAGAAACCATGAGCTACAAATCACCATAGGCTAAGACATTATCAGAAAAATGTCAGTATTTCCTTTTATTGTCTTTTTAAGCCTGACTTGTCCAGAAGAGGTCATTGCAAGATGTTGAATGAAACACAGATGTCGTTTTTACCATTTTGCATATCTCTGTGTTGTAATTTTGAAGTCAAATATAATACAGATCAACACAGAATCCTTAGTTCCCAAGACCAATAGAAGTCACATAGTCCTTTTTTAACTCTTTCCAAATTCTTTTAAAAATAAATTCTGGGAAGAAGGTTAGAATGGTGATGAAGCAGGTTGAAAAGAATTTGGTTGCAGTCTGTACGAATGGGAACTGTTATATTTGATGTCCCAATAAAGAGCTCGCCTTTCTAAGCGTATATTACAATATACAGACACATATGTTAGTGCTCCATATAAACTGGAGGCTCTTCATTATCTAAATAAATCTTTGTAAAGGAGGCATTTACACCATGATATACTGGTCTTTAATGCTTGCTCATGCACATCCAGATCACCTCCTGACCACTTCCAGAGACAGTGACTGCACCATCTCCCTCTGCAACTTATGCTAATGCCTGAAATTTTTTTCAGTAAAAAAGTTTTTTGCTAATATCTAATCTGGACTTCTGGTAATTTAAGGCCATTTCCTTTCATCCTTTTGCTTGAGGCATGGCAGAAGAGATGGACCCCCACCTGGAGACAACCTCCTTTCAGGTATTTGTAGAGAGCGGTAAGTTGTCTCCTGAGACTTCTCTTCTCCAGGCTAAACAACCCCAGCTGCTCCTCACAAGATCTGTGCTTCAGATCTTCACCAGCTTTGTTGCCCTTCTCTAGAAATACTTCAGCACTTCAATGTCTTTTCTGAAGTGAGTGGCCCAAGACTGAACACAGGATTTGAGGTGTGACTTCACCGGGTACAGGGTGACTGTTGCTTCCCTGGTTCTGCTGGCCACACTATTCCTGATACAGGCCAGGATAGCATTGGCCTTCTTGGCCACCTGGACCCACTGCTGGCTCATGTTCAGCTGCCTGGCAACCAGCTGCCCCAAATCCCTTTCTTCTGAGCAGCTCTCAAGTCACTCATAACCAAGCCTGTAGTACCGCCTGGGGTTGTTGTGACCCCAGTGCAGGACTTGGCACCCATTTTTGATGAACCTCATACGGTTGCCCTCAGCCCATTGATCCAAGCTATCCAGAGCTCTCTGTAGAGCCTTCCTACCCTCCAGCAGATCAACACTCTCTCCTGACACGGTGTCATCTGTAAACTTACTGAGGATGTGCTCAAAGCCCTCCTTCAGATCATCATTACAGATGTTAAATAGGACCAGCCCAATTCTGATCCCTGCAGAAGACTACTGGTGACCAGCCACCAACTGAATTTGGTTTCATTCACTGCCACTCTCTGGACCTGGCCATTCAACCAGTTTTTCACCTAGTGAAGAATTCTTCCATCCGAGCCGTGAGCATCCAGTTTCTTCAGCAGGATGCTGTGGGAGACAGTGGCAAAGACCTTACTGAAGTCTAGACAGACATCCACTGCCTTTCCCTCATCCTAAGTGAAGAGCATTTCTCTGCATAGAGTTAGATAAATCAATTTACTTCAGGGATACACATATATCAGGCAGTTATATTGTAGGCAGAAGTAGGCAGAGATGTTTGAGAAACAGAACAGAATAATCAGTAAATGCAAGCACCTCAAGAAATAGTAGAGCTCATGCATTTGCAGTAGTGCACTTTCCATCTAGAAAGAAATTGTCCTTAAGCAGCGTAATTTTCCACAAAAATAAGACATGTCATCAACAATTAAATTTCAGGAGCTTTATGAAACTGATTATGTCCATTTTTTAAAAATGATAAGGAAAGATACTTTAGTTTAAGCCACTCCAGGGTGGTCATTTTTATGACAGAAATTTCATACATCCTTGTATTTTGTGGATAAACACATCCATTATTCTTTAGCAGGGGAGTTACTCCATTGACCAGATACTTTAAAACTCCTTTGTTTAATTGTCCTGGGAGCTTTATATATCATCTGTGACAAATGCACCTCCATGATTAGCACAATTGGAACACTTAATGAAAGCTAAACTGTTGTACCTTGGTGTACTTATGCTCAACTTTCAGTAAAGATAATAAAAATGTGACATTTCTTGTGACATTTTAAAACTTTTAAGAAAATATGGTTTAAAAGTACAGTGGGAAATACTTAAATTATTTTTAATACTATATGTCAAATGAGAGAGAATGAATTCAAATTTTTAATCCACTGGGCATTTAAAACATTTCAGGATGTGTCCTTATCCTATATTGGGATAAGTGACATTGTATACACAATGAAAAATAAAAATTTTGAAAGGTCAAATTTTCACAAGTCTTAAAAGGCTTAAAATTATCTAAAAAAACATGGGCATGTTAATGAATGTTAAATCTTATGGACTCATAGAATTTAAATTTTGGAGTTTTATTCCTTGCTTTCTGTGAACTTTCTTTGAACTTTCTTGAACTGTATCTTTCCACACTATATCTTCCACACTACTTTGTGTAAACCGATCTCATTCAGAGAGCTAACCATCAGAGAAGTAAAAGGTCAAAATCCAGAAACTATAAAGTTAAAAGAAAATGTTAAGTTCTATGATGAAATATTTTATGTTTATTGAGCAGAAAGTCAGAACAATATAGGCAGGAAATGACTAAATGAACATCAGCAAAAAAATAATTTTAGCTTTTCTGACATAATTTTCTCTTTTACAAAACCAAAATATTCACTAATTAAAAATGTTCAATTAAAATGAGACACATTTCAATCAGAAGAACGGTTCAGTGGGTTTCCAACCAGTTCCAAGCACAGCAACATCTTCCCTTGCACCTGAGAAGTCTTAACTTCTGGAATCAGCTCATGTCTGGAGCACCACTGCTCTGCACAGTCCAGTACTTTTGCCTTGGTGAAGAGTACATATCCAATACCTGAGCTGGCTCACTTAAGGGCTGTTTGCTATCTGTGTGTAGTGTTTCACTATGCTGTGCAGGCCTAGTAAATCTTTGTAATTAATTTGATCCCTTTTCTTTGGGCCCAGCATGAAAACAATGTTTCAAGATCCTTTTGGTTAGTTTTCCAAACGAGAGCTTATGACAAAATTACATTTGCAGAATTAGAGCCTTTAAAATATTTATCTTTTTGGAACATATTCTAATCAAAGCACATTCTACTTTTGTTCCATTTCTGTGCTGAGGTATTTATGATCAAAGCATGAGAGTTCTGGTATAGCTTTTTGAGCTGCAAGACACCTACTGGTAGAAGACAATTGAGCCAAAAATATTCACAAGCTTGCAAAGCCAGCCTCTGATGTCATATGCCCACGTCCTGAACAAAAACTAGAAAGTCAACATAGACTCCTATTGAATTAGATGAGCTTGGAAGTCCAATTGCAACTGAAGTATGTGTTCTGAGTCACATTAAAGGGAGACATGTTTTTACTGCATTTAAGCCAATAAAAATGCTTGCCAGGGTTATTGTTTTCATTTTGGAAAGTAGAGATATTGATATGCATTTGATAAGTAGAAGTTTAGACACCCAGTTTTAATTTAAGTAAAAGATGGATTATAGAATGCCACTCTAATATTTGAAGTAAATGTATTTGACTTATTCTATTGCCAGTTGGCTAAGTCTGTATTGGTTTCTGAATATTCAGTGACAAAAAGAATTAAGGAGAAGGTACTACTGATCGTGTTGGTCTCTTTACATTTTCAGAACATTTTATTGAAATGCTGACAAAACTATCAACCTTGGAATCAAGGGAAGATAATTAAAACTAAGGAGTATTTAATAGAAACTATCAAAAGTATTTCCTTGAGGCACTAATTAGAAAGAAAAAAAAATATTTTTACCATTACCCTTCCTACCATCAATACAGGTCACATCTGTGGGATTTTTATGTTTTATATGACTGACTTGACACAATTATATACTTTTAGTATTCCAGCTTATAAACAGATTTATTACTAGGAAGTGATTCCCAATGTGTGTCCTAATTTTGTCACAGTAAAACCTTTCAAGTTTTACTGTGGGGCATCTGGATGAAAGAAGGCTTTCGACTGATGCTGTGTTTTACAATTTAGTGTAAAAGCAAAAATCTCTTCATGGGGAAATTCAGTTTTGTTGGGAAAGAAAAATCAAGAATGGTGTTCACCTGAGACAAACTTTAACATCCCTACCTGTCTTTAAAACAAACATCCCCTCTTCCCTTGTAGCCTTGTAAGCATATCTGTTTTCTCTAGATAGTTTTATTTCAATAACATTGGTACTAAAGCTTCAAATTCTTACTATGGGGCAAAAGGTCTTCCAGGATAAAGCAACAGGATAAATATGTTGCAAAAATTAAGCATTGGTCTAGAAAGTCCTACTGTCACAAAGGAGATGAACATTGTCACTTTTGTGTCTAAATTGAAACATCCTTCCTCAAATGAGCATGCACAATTTATCATCCTGTTAGCTAAATATTATGCATGCCTTGCTTCCTTATCCTGTTACCACAAGATATGAATACAGGTTATGCTGTGCTTCAGATTTGCAGGGTTTTATCCCCTGTAGATTTTTCAGTATTCCAGGAAGAAAAATCCTTAGATATACGTATAGTTTTATATGTAGCTGTACATATGGGCTTACAGCACATACAGAATCCCTATATCTCACTTTCTCTTTCTGCTAGGTGGTATAAGATGTCTAAAGCCATGCAAGTCAAATAAGATCCTGGAGTAAACCTGCATATAACATATCCAATTCCTTTATGGAAGCAAAGCCAAGACTGACTCCTATCAGAAGAACATGCTTCACCATAAGGACTGTGTCATAAGATGCTATGTCTCTGCCTCCAGTCAGAGCTGCTTTGAGCCAAGAAGCTCCACAATGGTTTCAGAAAATTATTTGTTTACAAAAATTCTGTATGTCACAGGTCTATCTAGCAATCAAAACTTGCTTTTAGGCTTAAGGGAAAAAAAGCCTTTCAAGGCAGTGATGACTGGAAGCGCATTGTAACAATGCCATTCTTTAGAACAAGATAATGTAATTAGTGCTATTACTTAATAAAGAATCATATTTTTAATGGGACCTTTAAGGGATGGTCTAGTTTTGCCTCTCATATCTCTTACAATAGGGTCTAATAGAAAAGCGCAAGTACTAGGGCTTCTTTTGACCTGACTGTTGCAATTCCTGGAGATGTATGACGGCCCATGGCTAGAGACTAGGCTAAGTGTTCTGAAAACAGGGTAAATAGGTTCTCTAGTGCTATAGTGATTGTAATTGGAGTGCATGTTTGCTTGTGTGTGTGTGTGTGTGTGTGTGTGTGTGAAAGGTCTTGGAAGGGGACAAGAGACATTAATCGGATGTAAAAAGACAAGCAGGGACACAGTAAGGAAGTGTTAGCTGGCCTGGCCAATCTCCAAGTATGGGGAGCATGAACTTAGACCGAGCTAATAATTTTCAGATATCTTCTATTCCTAAAAGGGAAGGGTTTTAAAGGGGAATTTTTAAGAAGAAATTGGGATACTTTTATGAATGTTTACAGGAAATTACTCCCAAGAGTAACAAGCAGCAAATATATTTTTAAAAAACCCATCAGTGGTAATGGAAACAAAGTTTAATGACCAGCTGAAAGAAGATACTGACTTACTAAAACTGAGAAAAGAAAGTGGCAAGGATAAAAATCTCAATCTCATTTTAATTACAGAGGCCATCAGAATATGCTAGAGGCCATAAAGAGGGTGAAGACAGGGATTGGATTCAAAAGAATCACGGAATCAATTCGTTTGGAAGCAATCTTTGAGATCATCAAGTCCAGCACCACCTTGTCAATTAGACCATGACACTGAGTGACATATCCAGTCTTTTCTTAAACACCTGCAGGGACAGTGACTCCACCACTTCCCTGGGCAGCCCATTCCAATGACCAATCATTCCATCTGTGAAGAAACTCTTCCTAACATCCAAACTAAACTTCCCCTGGTGCAGCTTTAGACTGTGTCCTCTTGTCCTATTGCTGGTTGCCTGGGAGAAGACTGACCCTCACCTGGCTACAGCCTCCTTTCAGGGAGTTGTACAGAGTGATGGGGTCTCCCCTGAACCTCCTCTTCCCCAGTCTAAACAACCTCATCTCCCTCAGCCGCTCCTCACAGCAATTGTGTTCCAGACCCTTTACCAGCCTTGTTGTCTTCCCCTGGACATTCTTCCTAAATTGAGGAGCCCAGCACTGGGCACAGCACTCAAGGTGTGGCCTCACCAGTGCTGAGTACAGGGGAAGAATCACTTCCCTGGTCCTGCTGGCCACAGAATTTGCCTTCTTGGCCACATGGGCACAGCTGGCTGTCCGCTGCTGTCAGTCAGTACCCCCACGTCCCTTTCTGCCTGGCTGGTGTCCAGCCACTCTGTTCCAGCCTGTAGTGCTGCCTGGGGTTGTTGTGGCCCAAGTGCAGGACCCAGCACTTGGTCTTGTTGAACCTCATATCATTGGATTCAGCCCATGGATCCAGCCTGTGCAAGTCCTTCTGAAGAGCCCTCCTACCTTCCAGCAGATCGACATTCACACACAACTTGGTGGCATCTGCAAATTTCCTAATGGTAGACTCAATCCCTTCATCCAGATCATTAATTAAGATGTTAATCAGGATTGGGCCCAACACTCATCCTTGGGGGACACCAGTAGTGACTGGCCACCAACTGGATGCAACACTATTCACCACCAGAAGAATTATATGAGCATGCAGACCTTTTACCAAAGCAATCTTCCCAAATATTAGGAAGACAGCAGATTCTAAAATAATTTTGGTGAAACACTGAAGCATGTTCTTATATGCATGCAGTCTTTTTCAGAATGATGTATTTTAGTGCAAGAGCAAGGAGGTGCACTTGAGATTTGTGCATGTAATACATTGGCTCTGCCTTCTCCTCACCTTCTGTATCCCACAAAGCTCAATTTTCAATGAAGTAGAAGTGTCACTGTTGGAATGCACACAAAAACCAGAATATAGCACAATTTCATATCTGGAATTATGTGTAAAACCTGCTCCAAAAGCCCCATCTCTGTTCCAGTAAATATCTGATACACTTAAACATTGACTTTTAAAAAGAGACTGGAACCAGGTCTTTCTTCTTCATCTCTTTTTCTTTTCACAAGTCTCATTTCAAACCACCTCCCTCACATTTATGAACACTGCTTAAAACCTCTGAGGGGATCTGAACCTAGGCCAGAAACCTGAGCCAATGCTTCTGAAGTTGGAGGGACATTCACTCAATAATGCAGGAGCTACAGGCTTCTCCAAACCTTCTCAAATACCAAATTTTGTAACAGAAAGGCAACAGATGGGATGGTGTGCAAGGACAGTTTGATTGGAAGGTGATAAGATAGAAAACAGCAGCTTGGCATTAGGAAGATGTTAGGGGGAAGATAAGACGGTGATTATAGACTTCCAGGGAATATAAACAGTTTGAAAATTTAGGATAGTTGGCCGGGAGCATGATCAGTAACTAAGAAAGGACAGCAGCTGGCTAATCAGGGATGAGAGAGGACCAGCCTGGGAACTGCTTACAGTTAATCACCATACTGTCCTAAATCATGGCACAATCCAGAAGTGATGAAAAGCAGCCTGAAAAATGCTGCCAGGCCACCAAAGCTAGATGGCTTTTGTCTGTGCTCTCATTTCCTCAGGCTCATGAATGAGTCAGGGAGAGTTAGGAGACCCCAGGTAGTTTCACTACTGAAGTTATAGGGTTGTAGCATGAAGTGAAAAATATTAAATATTTCAAAAGGATCACAGAGTGAGATTAGAAAAGGAAGAAACATCCAATCAGTACAAAACATAGAGTATAAATTGTAAAAATGTTGTTTTTAGTAATTTAAAACTGAAAAATACAGTAACTTTCATGTTATTGCACATGATGTTACTTTTGCATATTTTAACTAGTTTATTTTAATCCTAGATGGAGTAAAGTTGCAGGATCCTTTGTTTCTGAGCTATTTTTGCATGCTTACATTTTATAACAAAATGTTATAGAAAGTTTTTAAAGTCATAAAATACGTATTCTGAGATTCTTACTGAAACTTGTAATATCTTTTGCTTTAACATTACAGTTTAAGATATTATTATTTATACAGGAACGGAATAAATTCAGCCTCCTCTCCTCTCCTCTCCTCTCCTCTCCTCTCCTCTCCTCTCCTCTCCTCTCCTCTCCTCTCCTCTCCTCTCCTCTCCTCTCCTCTCCTCTCCTCTCCTCTCCTCTCCTCTCCTCTCCTCTCCTCTCCTCTCCTCTCCTCTCCTCTCCTCTCCCCTCATCCACTCTTTTAAGAATAAGTAGTATCTAACATTGTAGGATCCTCACCCAAGATCTGAGGTTTCTAGGTGTTCAGTAACATAAATAATAATGAATTCTTTTGACTAGTTCTATCCAAAATAAACAATGTGTAACACACTCTAACTGCAACTTCCCTCAGCTTCTTGGATTGTCACAGCAGCTAAATGGTAAAACCAAAATGTTCTAATAACAAACAAATGGTAATGCACTGTCTAGGTTCTCCTATTTATGGCAGAAAGAAGATTTTAAAAGAGATATGTGTAATTAATGTCCTACCACATGGCTTAGTTTCACAAACTCTGCTTAAAAGAATGCATCAGCTCAGAGCACTTGTGGTCAGATTTTAAGTTCCTGTATTCATGTACTGAGCCCTGTAATCAGCACTAAAGTATTAGTGTTTCAAGTGAAATATAATGTGAGTTGCATTTTGAACTTGTGGACAGCTCTCTGATTATGTTCTCTGCAATTGCAATGAGCATGAGTTTTGTTTCCAAAAGAGAGAAAGGTGTTTTGTTAGGAGCATCTACAAAGTTATCTGATAAATAACTGAAAAGTAAAGTGATATTTTTTTTAACATTGCTAAAGAGTTAAAAATATCTATATATTCCAAAAAGCAAAATGTTTAGGAAGGAATTTAATAATTTTTCCAGAATTCATAGGACTGATATGATTAGCTTGAACTTGATAGAGACAAGATATCTGATGATAAGTGAATGATCCATCTCTCCATATAGTCAGGGAACTTCTAATTTGCTATACCATGAGGATATTTATTGCAGAAAAAAAGCTTGTGATCACATCTAATTTTGTCTCCTAAGAATTCAATGCCATAGGAAAAATATATGCTGCTTTCTGTGGTTTTGTGCAGAAGACTTGCAGAATGTAACCAAAGAATAGCTGGTGCACATAATTTCATTCATCATAACCTTCCTTCTTAGATAAACTAGATGGAATGAAGAGGTGAAAATTGAGGCTGATTCCTATTTTCCATCAAAAAAGATAAGTAATACTTCACAGTGATTCCCAACATATTCTGTCTCAATTGCAATCTGAACAGCTCTCTAAAAGTACAAAGAATGCTGAAGTGTTTTGCTGTCTGAAAAAAAATATGTGCTTTTTCTGGAACTGAGGCAGAAATTCAGTTTTTTACTTCTGTCCAGTTTTCACGTGGCAATCTGTTTGGCTGGGTTTTTTTCCTCACTCATACTTTTGAATAAGATTCCAGCTAATTATACACCACTCATGGTCTTTAAGAAAAATTGTATAAAGCTTAAGATTTGTCTCAAGATTCAAATCACAGCATCCCTAGTGGACAGAGTTAATCTACTTCAGCAGTTTTGTGAAAATTTTCTTATGCCTATGCTTTCTCTGCTAAGTTTGATGATTAGGGGAAACCGTACTCTCAGAATACCCAAGAAGGATAATTTTAGGATTTTAGAATAGAAAGCATAACTTTCAAGGACAGGATATATTAATTTCTAACTTTGAGTTGCAGTTTATATTTGTGATGGCAAGATATCCTGGGTTCTTATATAATTCCTGCATTCATTCTCATACTTCATTCTTGACTGCATTTGTGAGTGCAGTCATTCCATCTGTTTTCAGAGAGAAAGCCTGAGCTCAGAATTAGGTTAAAATATGTTTTATGTGTTATGCAGATGATATCATTCCTCTGGCCTTAGTAACTGTAACAATGAGGTTAAGAGAATAAAACAGTATGAACTTCATGATTCTTCACCACAGTTACATTTTTTAAAATACCTTTTGTCTCCTGGGAAATCACATCTGAAAACCTGTTTCCTATGAAACTGTTAAATCAGCAGAAAAATAGACATAAAATGACATTTCAAATTCATCATAATTTCCTTCCTTACAAAGGAAGAAGTTGTTTTGTGTAATGAGCATCAGACTGATGACACATTTCTGTTGGGAAATGTTCACAGTAATTACATGTTTCCCTTGCACTACATTACTATTAAATCCCCTGTACCAAGGAACAGATAGAACTAAATTTATTCAGTAGATTAAATAGTGGTAAAAATTATATGGAAAATGGAAGAAATTAACCATTAAGTCCTGGGTGACCCAGCCAGAACAAAATGGGGATTGTCCAGATATACCCTGGATTTGTTGGACAGGTTGACTGCTGATAATGATGCAGACCAGCAGAAAATTAAAAACATGCTTATGGGAAACAAATCCTGGCTCTAGATGTGTATTCCCTTTTCTTGGTGTTTAGAAGTTGGGTGAAAAGAAAACAAGTGGTGAAATATTGACTGTCTCTGCAGTCTGTTTTCTTTTTGTGATGCTTTCGTCTTGATGAATCTGTGACTGGAAATGCCTTTGGGTACAGTTTTAGCAAAACTAAAGATAAAATTAAATTCCTGAAGTATCGCCTTGTGACTTTTAGAGAGGGCTCTTTTCTGACACTCAGAGAGATGTTTGTTTGAAAGACTCTGCCTGAAAGTCAGAGACCCAGATTGTGAAATCACATTTTTGGACAGATTCTGACATGCCTTTCCTCCCAGAATATTTCAACAGAAAACCACTGCATGCAAGACTGTATATAAAGCAAAGAAGTCACTCACTCAAAAAACAAGTGCCAAAATGAAGTGGGTGATAGGAAAAAAATAGAGGACTCTCCAATAAAAGTGGTCTATACAGGTTTTAGTAAAAAGTTAAATTACCTCATAAAAACTATCAGAAAAAAAAATAATAGCTTGCTAAAAGAATGGTCAAATTCTCAGCTAGATGAAGCAATTTTTGCCACAGAGATCAGTAGGTGCCAAATAGTGATACTGATGTTTAGATTCATATGCTTTGTGTGTTCATTGCCAGGAGACCAAGGTACATAGAAGCATAGAGCTGGAGAGATACCATTAAGATGAGCATACTCCTTTCCCCACTCTAGTATGACACTGAACAAGGAGATGAGGATGATGGCCCAAAAATATTATGAGCAGTGAAATTAACAGGAAAATCATGTAGCTATGCAGAAAAAAAGTGCACTCATGAGATTGAAAACAAAAGCAATATAGCTTTACAGAAGAAAAATGGTCCTTGTAAACAAGCAGCCAAAACTATCTGCTCACAGATCTTCTAATTAGTACCTGGGAAACATCTTTCAAAGGAAAGTATCTATCTAAGCCCACAAAAAGTAAACCAAATGCCTGGCATTGGAAAATGTTGAAAATATAGGTGCTTTATAATCCAACTTGAAACAAACAAGCAAATAAGCAATGCCGTGAGGTTGGTGTGTCTTTAAAGCCCTGCATTTTGGGTTCCTGTGAAGAAAGGAAATCCTGCACCTGATTGTAATCTATCTCATTGCATGTGGAATCATTAGATCCAATTATCACAGGATTTGAAATCTTGTCCTGGCAAGATGTATTCTCTGCTGGTGGTGAGCCTTTGGAATTTTCCAGCAGTTTTAGCCAAGATCAGCAGGCAGTTAAAGTTTTCAAAAATTCAAATTTTTTTTCACTGTTTTAACTCTGTATCAGGTACACACCAGGGGTAACTTACAGAACTAGTGTTGTCAGAGGAGTTTGAGGTTAAAACATTATATCCCTGAAAGTTCAGAAGAAAACATAAAGATAATACATATAAAAAAAAGGATCTGGGCTCCAGTTTAAATGGGTATGTATGAAAACAATTGAAAACATAAATGTTCTAACATAAAATGTGCCCAGCCAAATGTGCAACAGTAAAAGCTTACTGCTAGTTTTGTGTCATGTCTTTGCCTCTCTTTGGAGACAAACCCACACCTCTCCAAAATATAAAATCCTGGATGCCTCCGTATAAAAGGCAATCTTTAAACCTACCCCCTGACTTTCACAACACCTTATTGGTGACATATTTCACAGAATATTTACCTTGAGCTACATGCAGTCTAACAGCGCATCTTTCCTTGATACCTAATGCCATATTATGTGTTTCTTCTATGTTGCTAGCCTTCAGCACAACCTGACAAATTTTGACTATAAGAAGGGGTAGGATTTATGCTTAACTGGGCTAGCAAAATATATTCCAATACTCACTAACCCCTTTTTGGTCATTCCTCCAAACCCTGTGGTTAAAAAATGTTTTGTCATAAAACTATTTTTAAAGCACATCTCTTCATTGTTAACCATGAAATTAGCAGCAGTTTAAAACAGCTGCTGGGTGGCTGGAATAAATTTTCTTTTTTTATGTCTTTCATTTCTGGCTGCTGATGCACCCCTTGCTGTGGGCTTCTCAGACAAATTTACTCTAAGAAGGAATTGTATTTTTATGTAGCAGTTTTGCCCATCAGTGTCTTAACTATTTCTCTTCTGTGCTTGAAGCATGGTGTATTATCTATAGACATAACATGTATGTGTCTAGCATTATGTATAGACGTAAATTTATACAGGTTGGTAGGGACCTCTGAAAGTTGTCTGGTCCTATCTCTTGCTCAAGACAAGGGTAATTTTTTTCAGGTTGCTCAAGATTTGGACCAGCCAGAAATGGAATTAAATGTGCTTTTCTTACAGTTTTGGAGAAGACCTTCACATTAGGTCTTGAAAAAGAGCCCACTGAGTTGCAGAAGCCTTTGTCAGCAGACCATGATGGATTCAGGGAAAAATAATTAATCAGAAGTGGTTATATGAAAAGTGTTTGGATAGTTGTGATGAGTTCAGACTGTATTAATGCCTTAGACATGTAAAAGGTGACACTTACTGTTTTGTATTAAAGCTTAAAATTCAAATGTTAAGGGAGGATTAAAGTTTGGAAAAAGGGGGGTGGGATATCAATTTATGAAACTTTAAAGGATGAATGCCCAGAATGTTACATGAAAAAGCACTTAAAAAGTTACACTCCCATCTCACTGCTGAGTGTGATTGACTGTGGGCCACGAAGATCTGACATCCAAGCATTCATATACAGCACCTGTGACCTTCTCCATTAATGACTTTCCTGAGTTAAAAGAAAATCTCATTAAAGGACACTTTTCTCAAGAATAATCTCTGAAAACTGCTGTCTCCTTGAAATACTGAGTGGTGGTAGGTCAGGGGAGGATGAAGAGTGAGCAGTGAGAAGGGGACACTGAGCAATGACTCTGGGGTAAATGAAGGAACAGACGAACACTATGGTGATTGCCCTTGGGAAAATTCAGGCAGAGATGGAGGTGTGAAGAGATAGGGAATGCATAGTTTCTCACATACTGTTCATGCTATTTAGGTTTTAAAGGTATTTTCTAAGTTATTTTTCAGTCACTGAACATTTTTGGCATTAAATGCCTGTATATGCCTGCCAGTCCTGCTGTATAGTCTAAATTTCTTTTCTAGATGCTGAAAGGTTTTGAAAGGTTAAATGTTATTAAAAGTTCTACCTCTTTATCTGTTAAGAGCCTCTTAACATTAAATATTAAAAGAAGATGTTGCTTTTTCTAGACATTGGCTATTTTTGCTAAATATTTTATCAAAATAAATTTTTTTCATTATTAGTGAACACTGGATTCTTACCAAAAAAAGTGCAAATTCTTACTAAAAGATTAAAAGTTAACTATATTTCTTTAGACAGAATTTACTTCTTAGCACATTAAAGATTTACCAAAACCTTGGTTATTATTCATTGTGAAGTGCAATACATCCCAAACTATATTTCAGGATAAAATATTTTTCTTTAGAAGGTCCTTTTTCATATATTTTGTAGTATACTCTATGGAACATTAAGGAAAGTTGAGATTTCTCTAGCCTCTTTTGCTACTGAACACAGTTTTATGATAGAAGATAGTCACTGTAATTTCTTACATTTGAACTATGGTGAACTATTGTAGACAGACAGACTAGACAGTCTTGTGTATTTTTATGAGTAGCCAAACAAAAAGTATAACATTTTCATAGACAAACAAAATAAAATAAACTTATTGAAGTAATTTTTATTATTGTGTAGCATTTGAAATACTCATGGGTCTACTACTTGCAATTGGATTTGATAAATTGCCTTACAATATTTTGAAACTTGCAAATAAAACTGCTTATTTATTAATGATAGCTTAGTTATGTGATGTTTTACCCAATATGAGAGCATATGAGGAAAGCTTTCTATTTTTTTCTCTCTTCATTCTTTTGTTCTATAATTTTATATCAGGGATTTTTCATTAGTTAGCCGAAAATGTGCCTTTGTTCTTCTTCACACTCTGTAAATTATATGAAGTAACAATGGATTACAATACTACCCAAACATCCCATAGTGTCAATGGAGAGGACACAACAGCAGTAAAGGAGAAGGACGGATCAGAGAGCGAGAGGAAAGTTTGCAAATTTTGTGAAAGTTAATTGCCTGTGTTTTAAGAGAGCAGCAGTATGTGAGGCAGTCATGGGAAGGCTATTAATTAACCGAGCTGAGGAAGCAACAACCAGTGAAAGAACTAGAAATTAAAAAAAAGTGGACATGAAGGTGAGTAATTGGGCCTAACATGAAGGTGAGTAAAGACTGATGTGAACAAATTGGAAAGAAAACATGAAAACAATAGATCAGATAATAAACAGAGTAAATAAACAGAAAAGCTGACCTCTTGCTTTAATTTTTATTATTTCATTTTGAAAATTTATTCAGACAGCTGAAAAACAGAAAAAAACCCCAGCTAAATAAGTAACGCTCTCTCAGTTACATACCACTTCTGAATATGCACAGTCATGAAAACCTTCCTGTAACTTCAGCACAGTTCAGTCTGTAAAGGATGATACTACAGTATGTGGTAAACCTCAGGATACAAACTGTAGACATGAACATTGCAAAACCTTTCCCTGGCTAATAACAGCTGCTTAGGAACGGCGCCACAGGATTGATGGGCACACAGTAGAAAATCCAACAGGTCTAATTTCTGCTCTTTCTTGCCATAGTAAACACTGAAAATTATTTCATCCGTTTCTCATTTAGCAGGCAGAAAAACCTACCTAATGTAAACAAGGCAAGCAAACCCACATTTTTAACAACATGCTGCAGCACTAGCTTTGAGGCTTTCTGTCATTCTACAAAAGTGTTCTACCCATGTAAAGAAAAGCACCCAAAGTAAACCAACAATAATCCCACACTCCATTTCCTACGTATTGCTAAGTAAATTTACTAAGGTCTGTACATTTCAGTCTATTATAAAAAACCCAAATGATAGCAAATATTACTTGGGGATTTGTTTCAAAACTGGACAGGCTGTAAAATAAAAAGTATAATAACACAACAGAAGGTTTTCAACAGCACAGATTTCAAAATTATATTAAAATAGGTTCTGTTTTACATAAGATACTTTTTCAGAAACATAAAATCTCGTAGCATGTGTTGAATTTTTCACACTTCATCTAGTGAATGATCTGTTGATATTTCTACTCTTTAGTAAATCTGTGTGGTCAAGGGTGTTCAGTTTACTTGTAAACAATAAGCCTAGGATTCAACATGACACAGCACTTCTACTGAGTAAAGAATAACAACTTGTGAGTACAGTTTCAAGGCAGAGTTTAAAGATTGCTGTTTCTTTTTGTTCACATTAAAATACTCAGACTTGTACTGGTTTTTGCAATAGCTGAGGGTGTGGAGCCTGAAGCCATATAAGCATGTCTAGTTTGTTATTCTACACCACCTTACATCGCTATGGGCGATGGAAGTAAGGGATTCTCGCTTCCGAGAAGGGTGGCAGGAGTGGATTACTGTCGGGAAGAAAAAGGCAGCATGAGGAGTTCACTGCCATTTTGTTCTTTGTCTCAGGGGCCGGGTAGCACTGGGTCAGTCCATTGGTTAGCATTTTTTGCAAGTAAATCACCCTCTTTTTGCACTTCTGTATTAATACTGTTGCTATTACTGTTTATTCTCTTATCTCATTGCTGTTTTCAGTAAATTCTTAGTATCTCAACTTGGGATCTCTGCCATTTTTGTCTCTCACTGGAGGAGCTGGGGGAAGAGAGGAACTTGCGGCTTTTATTTTAAGGGGAGCACTAAATTAGGGAATACCATTCCTAAACCATGGCACATATACATATTATATGACCTTAAACCACGAATTTTTTCATGGTAGCTACATTAGCATAAGGCTTTTCTCTTTTACAATGTATTCTTCCTCTATTTTCCTTCCTTTCCTAATTTCCTTTTGTTGCTTATCTATTTCCCATGAAATACTTTTTCTTTCCCCTCTTGCAGAGCATCGCTGCATGTCTGTGACAAATAGGGAAATAAAGCGAGGTAGTTATTTTCTCCTTTGCCTCGTCACTGAGAGATGAAGTTGTTTCAGTAGTTGAGATTGTACAAAAAGTGGGTGGGAGTCAGACTGCCTTTTACTCTGCTTTTTCTTTTGTCTAGTGCTATAACCCCATCTGGCAAACAGAGACAGCTCCACTTGTATGACTTCTGAAGAGGCTGAAAGCCTCAATAAAACCCAAAGCTAGCACTGGATGGCTGTGGCAGAGATCAAGAATATTCTGAAGAAAAAATGAAGTCACTGAAGACACTTAGGCGACAATGAAACTTAATTAACTTGCATTTTGGAAACCAACAGGATTTAGATGAGCAGGAATTGGACTAGACTGAGCAAGAACCAGATTTTCCATTTCACAAATTTTTCCATGGTTTTTAAGTCTTTTCTTGTTTGAAATTAAACAAGAAACATTTTTTAAAGTCCCCCAAAGCAAGTTCAAACCCCAAAAGGTCCAGGTCTAAAAAATCAACACATTTTGGTCATATAGAAGCTTTTAATTCAATTTTTATGATTTTAAACTAAATTTTAGACCTTCACCTAAAGCCTTCAGTTTTTAAAATGTGTAACTGAAAAAAAATATGAAACATATCCTATTTACAAAGTGATGAAAACTACATTATTTGTGCAAGAAAAACTTGAAATATTTCTGTTCATTTCTATCCTGATATATTATAAACAGCTACTTGTGTCAGCAGAATTGAAAAGATCTTTAGCTGATTATTTTTTAGTTCAGTATACAAAGATGTATCTTTCCCACCTGGATTGAGTCACACAAGAAAACATTTTGCATGTAGTAGTGTTGGAACGTGGCTTTAATAATGAATTGCTGCATCTTTCCTGGAGTGGATGTAAGTAGAAGTGACTGACATATAATAGTGTAGTAGTTACTAGGGCAAACAGAAGACTTCCCTTTAACACCCTCAGTGTTAACACACCTTTCCCTACCACATCTGACTTGCAAGGATATCTGATTTCATTAATGTAGGAATAACCATATGTGCCAAACCATATGTTCCATTTTTCAAATGAACGAATGGCCAAGATTAATAGCAAAAAAATAAGTTTGTGGTTGACTACATAAATTTAGAAATTAAATGGCAGGATAAGCAATAACATTGCAGTTTCTGCCATTTAATTTTTTAAATTTGCTTTTAACTGTGTTGCAAACTGTGACATGAAAATGCCTGCACCCTTGGAGTGTATGCTTATGACAAAAGCTGAAATAAAGAAATAAGAATGTCAATGAAGAAATAAATCTGATCAATCTTTCAACCAACTTATTAGTTCTATATACTCTGGGGCCTCAGGTGTGCTTCTGAGTTCCTGAAGTGGGCATATGGTTTATCTGCGACCTGATCTAGAAGTTAAGACTGAGGTGCATGGCCCTTCCCTTTTTTATCATATCTGAGTTTCCACAGGAGTAAAATCAAGCTGTGCACCCTAGAAATCAGATGTGCCCTGCTTCAACAAGTTCTCTGATCTGAATCATCTGTGGTCCAGGATGGGCAAGCATGATTGACCAAATCTGTCACACAGCACATACTCAGTGATTGCTTTGGCTTAAATGTGATTAGTAAATCTGCCAAACTGATTATCATACTATATCCAAGTTTGAAGAGAAAGGGAACCCTCTGGCTTGGTCACATAATAATTTCTGCATTACACCTGTTAGGCATAGTTTGTAGTAAGGGTATCTTGCTATGTGAGTATTATTACTGAATAACTTTCAGTTTTCACTTTGAGAGTAAAATGACATTTGCCAAGAACAGGAGAACTGCTTAGCTCAAGAGGTTGCAAATATATTTCTCCATCTACCCCATATGCCCTGTTCCAAAGCATCTAATCCACTTCATCCTAATCTTGTATAATGAGTTCAGAAACACTTTGACAGAGACAAGGATTAGAAATCTTTATGCCCTTGAACAGTAGTCTAAGTGAAAGACGTGCCTCATCAAGAGAGTTTGGCAGAGGGGAATGCAGAAATTCTGTAAGTAAAGAACTACCTTTTTTAGGACAAAACAAGTAACAAGTTTTGACATATAATTTTCTCCCTCACGGATTTTCCCCGGCAACAGAAACAAACTAGAACCTCATTCTTCAAATCCAAGCTGGGATTTTAAAAAACAAAAGCACATTGAAGATTTGTTTATGTTCTTCATTATTTTTTATCTTTTTTTTTTTTTTTTTGAAATACTGAACCTCTTCTTTGCTAACACTTTGTTTCATCTACTGAGTTTTGTTTAAGTATCATCTGTAAAACTGATAATGTTAATCTGGTTTACTCTCGGCTACCCAAATGATTCTGTGAATACTCAGTCTTCTAAAATGTGCTCATAAATTGAGGTACTGCACGCCAAATTTCAGCCCACAGGAAACCCTCTGTTGAACCTTAACGGCAGAATGCAGTGATGCAGTTATTCCTGGAACAGTACTGTGAATGTTGACACCATACTCTGCTTGAAGGTTGTTTCAGCCTGAAGTCTTTCATGCATGATGGTGCATGTTTCTGCATGCAGAATTCCCAGGGGACCTTATGGGAAGAGATTACAGGACTGAGATTATGGCATGTGATGGGAAGATCCTCAGGGATGAAGACAATGTGGTTGTTATATTTTACTGAAATACAAAGAGCATATTGTATTACATTACCCAATATAGAAAAAAACCCTAAGTATTGAATTATTTGTTATTTTCAGGGTAGAGGAAGGAGGAGGGAGTTCGTTGGGCAGGGGACTAGGCAAAGAGAAATATATAGTTGCCAAGACATATGGAATCACAACATTGTTGGCAAAATGAAACATCATGCAAACTGCACTATGAGTTTCATTTAGAATTTTTATAGGGTACCCCACAAATTGAAAAACAAAAAAGCACCAAAATTAAGCCCTTGTCTTGTCCCTGAAAATTTCTACCTACCCTTGTTTTATATCACAAGTACTTTTTTACTTTTAGCGGACTCACAATGATATCCTTAATTCTGTTCATTCGAATTCTTGTAAAATCTTCTGGGTGTTATTCAGTGTTCATTTTTATTAAACCAGTAACTCTTTGGCTGTTCTCAAGCTGTAATACCTTCAGTCCCATCTGCTCTAGTCATACTTTTGAACCTTTTTATTTTCGTACGTGATGATTTAGTTTGGGCTTGACCCCAGGTTGAGAGTTTAATGAGATAAATTAACTGGTGTAATTAAAGAATAGTTAAGCTACTAGGGGATGGTTGAAATAGTCAATTAACTGCTTCATTTTTTGCTTCCTAAGCAGGGTAGAAGATCATTTGCAGATTTGCCATGACAGTCTCTTATATAAAAAGGAAATTTAAAAAAAATCTGCCAATGTTCATCCCTCTTTCCAAGCATTCCTTTAAACTCTTCCTGATATAATATTGACTAAACAAAACTTAAAACTCTTAGTAATTATTAGGGTATCTGGCATGCCATGACCCTACCCTGTCACACTGACTTTCTCTGGAAGCCCATGTTCCACTTTTGGATTGCCTGTCTGCAGCTAGGTTGAAGAATGTTTAGAAGGTTTGTGCATCTCTGGAGACTGGAATAATGTTTTGAAAACTTCTGCTTCCCCTAGTGAGACACATCTGATAGCCCAAAGAAGTTGGAGTTTGACTGAAAGGCGATATAACCTAGGGATAGAATTTTAAATTAATAGACATTTATATGAACGACTACAAGGTTTTGATAATGCAAATAGGTTTCTCAGCCACGAAAGCTAAGACTTCAGGCCCACACTTCTTGCATGGAAAAAAAGATACTTTTTCCCCCCCCAAACCTGTCAAGTTATCTGTTTTGAAGTTTACATCAGTGTGGTCTAAAGTCTTCCATAAGTTTTTAGGTTCTGAATGGCTTAGAGAAGGGGAAGGAAACACTGTAACCCCCTGCACTCCACAGGGTAAATGACACCTCCTGTGGTGGGTTCCAGTGTGAATTGCTAATGTACTCCCAAGGGAACAGGAATAAAAGCAGTACTTCTTACAAATTTAGTTTAACAAAACAGCCCGATTTTGCTGAAAGCAAGTTTTAACTGCCAAAGATCTGTAGTGTGAGGCTTTGGAGCTTCACATCATAGCTCAGCTTGTTGGCAGTCATAGTCAGTCTGGGTCCAGCTTAGGTAACGGCATCTCAGTTAACATTTTCCTGGAACACTCCTAGTGCTCCAGGAATTTCCTGAAATATGCTTCAAGGTCTCACCAGTAATGGATGTCTAGCTTAATAAAGTCCAGGGCATTATCAGAAAACATCTTGAATTGGTGCTTAGTATCTCCATTGCCAAGCTGCTGGCTTTTCTCACCTCTGCCAGACATGACATCAAGACAAACACTGGCTAACCAAGTAGGAGCAGAAGAAAGAGTTGTTTACCCTTTTTCTGATCCAGCCCCACTTCCAAATTTGTCCAAGGTCTCCTTGTGTTCCAACTTGAAGAATGACAAGAGGGAGGAAGACTCTGCTGCAGAAAAGGAGACAAGGCCTGGACACCAAGGTTTCATTATCTCCTGCTTTCATATGACTCCATATTTGAGAAGTAGGGGGAAGTTCTTGTTTGGATATGTGCCTCTGTGGTTCAGCTGGGTTAGAGATGGATGGAGCTGGCAAGCCCCTGGGCCAACTCTTCTGTTATTTAAAGTACTGGGTTAGATGCACTGCAACACACTGTAAGGGGACAGACCTCAATCCTCGTTTTTCAAATGAGTCTGAAAGGACAAAACTATTACTTAGAAAGGTACTCAAATTTGCCACTGCTAATGGAGAACTTCCAGAAGCTCTAGGATCTATCTGAAGGTGCTATCCCAAAAACCTGGATTTATGGTTTATAGGGAGAAATAAGATAGAATTGGGTTGTGAGCTGTAAAACCTGCTTGCAGAGGCACATGGCAGCACAAAGGAGCACATGGCAGCACACAGGGGCTTGTCTCCACCGGGCCCTGGGGAGAGGAGGTGTCACCGGGCAGACCTCTACAGAAAAGAGCCTGCCTGGAGATGACAGATGGGTGAACAGTGAGTAATCACCCCATAGAAGGAAGTGTGTTGCTGATGCGGCAACCTGGGATAGGTCATGCCATATAAGGAAATGCTGTGCCTTTGAAAAGAGCATAAAACCAGCTCATTCCTTTGAATAAACGATTCAGATTCCCCGCCAGTCTGGGTCCGTGATTCAATCACTGACAATGGTTCACCATTCTCTCCATCTTCTCTGTATAATTTAAGTCTGTGCTGTTTTGAGTTTTGTGGGTATTTGATATATGTGCTGAGATACCTTTTTTCTTCTTGCACACAATAAAAGAAATTTATATATACAGCACGAACTTCTATGAATTGGCTCTCTCAAGTGGACTGATTGCTTTGCAGAAACAATATGGGAGATGCGACATCGCTGTCTTTCTATCATAGCCAACTTTTTACCTTTTTGTTCCCAATTTATGATATTCTACAATGCTACCTTCAAAATCGCAGCAGAGAAATGGCCCACACATTTTCTTTTCATCTACTGACCTTCCTCAGCTGTACAATTTCAGTCTGTCCTAAATTTATTTCTATGTTATACTCAGTGCTATACTAAGAAACAGCACTTGGGCTGTTCTTATAACTAAACCCACATACTTTCCTATGTTAGTGTACCTTTCAGATAATTTATAAAAGTTATAAGTTGAATCACACTACTGAGTATAACTTTCTGGTTATAAGTCTCTATAACTGTGTTTTTTCTTGTTTTCCCTATCCCAGTTTTCACCCTTATCAGCCAGAATATGGAATTCTTCATCCAGATCAGTGTTTAAAGGATCAGCACCTAAACCAATATTAATACCTGATAAATATATTCTAAAATGGCAGACTCAACCAGGAGAGCTAATAAGAAAAATGATTTCAAGTTGCTTTACATACTTCCCATCTGTTTTCTCCCCCCGAATAAATAAGTAATTCAAACTTGCCTTTTTCTTTTCTATTACACAGAGGGAAAAAATCTCATTGCTTTTGAAATTAATTAGGGAGATAATTATAGATTGTACAGTACAACAAACAGTGATGAATTCAAAATAATTTTGGTACTATAAAAAATGTCATGTCTCTAATGACCAAGATTTCTTCAGCAAGATAAAATTACACTGTTTTTTTGGATTAGAAAGGATATTTATGATATATTATATATTTGAAGATTAAATTAAATGTTTTATAAGGTAGCAGTGATAAATATGCAACCACAACACATACAGATAATTATACCAACATGAAAGTTATTTCCATGTATCAAATAAATAATCTGATTTACAATAAAGCCCTATATTCAACTTTTTAAAATTAAATCCACTTCATCTTGGATCCAAGTGAATATATTGGACAAAATATGTGAATGGTTATGGAAGTTCTTTAACAGCTTCCAGACAAAGCTCTTTATGCGTATAAAGGGAAAAAAAATTAAGACAAGATTTAAGGATTTCTTTAACAGGGCTTGTTTTTTGTTTGTTGGTTTGTAGTATTTTTTAACTCTGGAATGTAACATAAGAAGTCAGAACCTGAAAGCTTGACATTTGGTTGTTTTGTTTCAAGCTTTTCCATTCCTCTGTGTTCCATAAGGAAAGGGAAAACTTATATTTCATCTGTCTTCCTGAAGGCTTTCTGTAATCACAGTAATCTTTTTTTAGATTTTTTTAGACTTGCTGTTGTAATCTAGAAACTTATACTGCAAGTCAAATGAGTTACAAACCATGTCAGCTTACTGAACTAAAAGGCAAAATTGTTATTTATGTATGGATGTATAATTTTTAACTCCCTGAGCAATGGAAAAAAGTTCTCAACTTTTTCTTCGTAACACTTTTATATTTCTCAACTAGCTGCCTATCAGTGTGAAGCATACTGTCAAGTACAAATAAATTAGAGTATATTTACTTTAGCTGGCAGAAAAATTGACATTATAAATGAGTATTTGAGGAATAGTGAAGTACAAGGTAACCTCTGAGCAGAGGTTGACTGCACCATTATGTGAAAAAGTTTCCTTTTCCATTAAGGTGGAAAATTAAATTAATACAAAGAGAGAGAGAAAAAAAGAAGTGATCTGCGTGGAGTTAATCTAAAACATATTTAGATTAAATTTGAATTAATAAAGACTTATTTGTTATATGAAGAATTTTTAAAAAATCAGTTAGGTGTTTTATAAAAAGAGCTAGTCAGATTCACTTTTTTTTAAAAGGAATTTTCTTTTAGAAGGAAATAAATTGAGAATTGAGTTTAAAGTTAAAATACAGGAGGTCGAAAGTCAGGGTGAATTTTCCACAGTTGAATTATTACATTTCAACACAAGCAAGACTTTGAATTTTAAACATAAACATATTTATTATAATTTTCAATAAACCCCAAATTTCCACATTACATTACTAATTTTGTAAGCCTTATTTTTCTGTTTGTCCAATTTACACACCTGGTAAAATACCAATTCTATGAAAAATTCACTTTAAATGTGAGTTAGTTTTACAGTAGTCACTACTATCATGCACTGTGGTATATGTTTCTAATAGCAAACCTTTCTCTTGGATTTCTCAGTGAAGTTTTAGAAATGTTTTCTTGAATGTTGGAAAATGGAGGAAGAGTAACTGATCTCATTCATCTGTGGGTATTTTTAGGTAAAAATGAAACATAAAAAATGAGCTAAGGAAGAAAACATCAGGAACTAAATTCTGTGTTGAAGCACATGAGAAGGACTTGTTTCACTCTACAATCTTAACATGTCAGTATGATAATCTTTCATTATTTTAATTTCTGAGATACTTGTGGCTCCTTTGTGGCCACTTCAGTGCTTTAGATTAACTGTATAAAATCACAGAATCACCAAATCACATAACAGTTGGGGTCGGAAGGGATCTCTGGAACTAGTACAACCTCCCACGCCCCCGTCACCCTCACTAAAGCAGATTCACCTGGAACAGGTTGCACAGGATTGTGTCCAGGAAGGTTTTGGTATATCTAGGGAAGGAGAATCTCCACAACCTCTGTGGGCAACATGCTCCAGTGATCTCTTACTTTAGCAGGCCGTAGCTCCCTGAGAGCTCAGCAGAGACGCTTAGGGCAGTGCAATCCTGGCCGCCCTCCCGTAGTCCATTTCGGATGTTCCCGCGGTCTTGCTCCGGTAGCTATCAGCATTACAACCAATGATGGCGAAGGAGGCAAGAAGGGTCTCCTATGAGGGCTTGAGAGGACTTTAATCCCATTTTGTCCCCATGATCCCCAGATGCAGAGAAACCTTGTGGTCTGGGCCTGGGGGGTTTTGTCAGGGGCTCAGGGGCAGTACATGATTGGAGTTGGGGTACAGGAACCAATAGGGAGGACCCGAGGGAGTGGCCAGGACTAGGGGCAAAGAAAAGTGAGGGAGCAATAGGAAAAGCAATGGGTGAACAGATTGCCACATCTTACTCTCAGAGTTTTCTCCTTGTATTCAGAAGGAACATTCTGTGTTTCAGTTTGTGTCCACTGCCCCTCGTCCTGTTGCTGGGCAACACTGAAAAGAGTCTGACCCCATCCTCTTGTCACCTGCCTGTAAGACATATACATGCGTTAATAAGATCTCCTCTCAATAATTTCTTCACCAGACTAAATAGGCCCAGCTATCTCCACCTTTCCTCATATGAAATAAAAAATTCTTACCAGATTTCAAGTTTTCACCTTCACATTTTACTGAAGGAACAGATAAGTAGGCATCTCTGATTTATTGTTTTTCTGTTAACTACTTTTATTAACTGTTATCCTATTCCTTGTATCGTATTCATTTCTGCTCTGAATTAAATTGATCAATTTGGTTTTTTGGTAATTACTGTTGTCTCTTGCCTCAGACCTTCTGTTTCACAAGTCTGATAAAGGACAACAAATTTGCCACGGTTTAACCTTAGCGGGCAGCTAAGCATCATACAGCCGCTTGCTTACATACTCCACCCTGGTGGGATGAGGAGGAGAGCTTGAAAAAAGGAAAACCAATGGGTTGCAATAAGAACAGTTTACTAATTGAAATAATAATTGCTATTGTAATGAAAATGGAGATTTTAAAAAAGATCTAGAGAAATAAAACAGAAGGAAAGAAAATAAACAGTGATGTACAATATAACTGCTCACCACCTGCTGACCAATGCATCCTCAAGCAGTAATCCTGGCCAACTCCCCACAGCTCATATACTGAACACAATGTTAAATGATATGGAATATCCTAATGCAGGCCAGCTGTGCTGTCCATGCTACCTCCTGGCTTCTTGTGAACCTTGTCACCAGCAGAGCATGAAGAACTGAAAAGTCCTTGACTTAGGGTAAGCACTACTGAACAACAATTAAAACATGAAACAATGGTTGGACTCGATGATCTTAAAGGTCTTTTCCAACATAAATGATTCTATGATCGGTATGTTATCAACATTATTCCAATATGAAATCTGAAATACAGCATTGTACCAGCTACTAGGAAAAGACATTAACTCTATCCCAGCCAAAACCAGGACAAAATTATAATAATTCAATTTATCACGGCATAAAATAAATCCAGTAGAAACAGTTAAATATACTTGCAGCTTTACGCAAAGATGCATTTATCGACTAATCAATGACTGGGCTAGAATAAGATACTGAGTATAAAACAGCAACAAGAAAAATGTGATGCAAATTGGACAGAGGTGTCACGGTTTAACCTGAGCCAGCAACCAAGTCACTCAGCCACTTGCCAGCTTGACCACTCCCCCATAAGTGGGAAAGCAAAAGCTGTGCAGACATGCAAAGCAAAACAAGGAGTTAATTCACTGCTTCCCATGGGCAGGCAGGTGTTCAGCCATCTCAAGGAGAATAGGGCTCCATCACATGCAACTGTGATTTGGGAAGACAAAGGCCATCACTCCAAATGTTCCCCCCTTCTTACTTCTTCCCATAGCTTTACATACTGATCATGATGTCATATGGTGAGGAATATTCCTTTGGTCAGCTGTAGTTACCTGTCAGGGCTGTGTCTTCTCTCAGTTTCCCATAGACCCACAACCGCCTTACTACTATGGCAGTATGAAAAGCAGAAAAGGCCTTGGCTCTGTGTAAGCCTGCTCAGCAATACAAAACAAAATCTCTATATTATCAACTTTGTGTTCAGCACAAATCCAAATCACAGCCCCCTAATAACCACTGTGAAAAAGCTAACTTTACCACAGCCGAAACCAGCACAACTTGAAAAAGGAAGAAAGGTATAAGTCTAGCAACAAAGAACAAAAAATGACCAGAGTAGGTCTGCATTAGACTGTGTGAGTATGGCAATGGAAACTGTCCAGCTGCAGCAGTATTGAAACACACTGATATTTTGATACTTCTGTTTACTACTCAGTAGATCAAGCTTAAAAGCTGAAGGACAAGATAGGACAATGCCTTGGTCTTTCCTTTGTCAATTCCCAATCCCCAAACCAAAGCAGCATTTCTGCTGCTGTTGTCTGCTGCCCGGAAAACTAAAGATTGCTGCTTTGCATGGGCATTTCTGCATTCAGCAGAGTAACAGATGTTATTCAAGTTTTCCTCTGTCCTAAAATATCTTGCTATTCAGAACTGTTTTACAGAGAGAAGCCACTTCCATTTAAATGTAAGAAGATCATCTCTGCCCTTTGAGCACCAAACAAAATCACTTTGATAGGAAATATCACAGTTTTCAACTCTGTATTTTTTTCTGTTTATCATCATTAGCAACAGGGATAAGAATTCTTTCATATTTTTTTTTCTGTTACAAGACTACCATATTGAAGACATACTGGCCATGGGCATCTCTACGACAGCTGTTTAGGGGTCAGTAGCTCTGACAGAGGAAGCTGTGACCGGTCCGGAGAGATGGTCCCAAAAGGAATCATCTTCCCGAGGGCCGGTGTCTTCCCTCAGCTGCTGGCTAGGAGAGCCCTTGCAGAAGCTGCAGCTCTTTAGTGATTGTCAGCTCATGATTCCAGCTCAGCTCTGCAGGGCAGCCTCCAGGCCAGACCAGGGAGAGACGAGAGGCCCGTGTAGCTGTTCCACACGGGGTAGCTTTATTGGTCCGTACTCCGGCGAAGGGGAGCCAGGGATGAGCATCTCTCTGCCCTCGCAGGGGCAGGGGGCTCGCTTTATAGGGATACAGGGGGTGGGTGTCAGAGGGTAAAGGCCAATGGGTTACAAAGGACCTGCATAGGGTCTCCCAGAGGAGTGTGGGTTTGTCTTCTTCTCGCTGTAACTGAAGAGTGGCTCCCTTTCCAGGGGGAGTCCTGCTGGGAGATTGCTCAATCTCCTTTCTCAGCAAACGTCCCTCCAGGGCACTGGCTGGGCATACCCTACCCTACACAGCTCTATCATTGTTGTCAGTGTGTTACCTTAGGAGAATTATAATATTCCTGTCAAGTCTAGATGAGATGAATTTCTCACATATTTTCATCTTTGAAATTCTGCCCTTGTAAACGAGACTTCCCAGACATGCTGTGCTTACTGTATATGTTCCACTATACTGTGATTCCCATGCAAATTGCATTTGTACATTTATACAGTTCAGAAGCTCTCAGCAGCCTTATGACGTAAGGAATTCAACCCCAGACCCAAATTTCTTAATCTACTGGATATTTGAAAGGATTAATATGCATAAGGAAAAATTTTCAGCACTCAGTCCTATCCCACATATATTGTTTATAATATAATCAGGTATCTGCATACATGCAATGACATTTTATGCTCAGGCTCTGCAACAGTTTCTGGTAGTTTTTACCCTCAGTCAAAAGGGCTGCCACCACTGATAGCATGCTTAACCACTGCCACAAAAGAGAAGCTTTAATGCTTGATAATTTTGTTAGTCAAGAAAAATGTTCCATATATTCATCCTGCAATTATATAATGAATTGCATTTAATTAAGAATTAAGTAAATTAAATTAACCGAATTCAATTAAAAAATTATTTTGATTAATTAAATTAAAACATTTTAATACAAACTAAATTAGATCAATATGTTAGTACTACACTGACTGAGTTCCAGAAAGGACAGCAGCTATATAGGTTTGAGAATATCTCATGTTTGAGATATAGATAAACCAGAACATTAACATAATTTTAAATGAACTTCTTTTTTAGTAGTTCATCAGTGGGTTTAAAAATGTATTCCAAGATTCCTACACATTAAAAACATGTGTTTCTTGATACAGTTGTGAATGTCTACACTAAATCTCTTCAGAAGAAAGCAGCAGCAGTCTTTTAGCATTCCAGTGAATGTCTATTGTCCTGTCTCTTGCCTTGATGCTTCTCCTGAGGGCAATCAACTTAAAGACTGGGCACTTAGATCTACTGCAGTTCAGCACCAACCAGATACTAATGAAATTAGATTGTCACCATGATCAAAGGTAAGTTCACAGTCTGGCCTTTGGCAATATTAATTCTCACAAGAGTCTGAGGGGAAAACTTCTCAAAAGGGGCCGAATCAAGGCTAGGAAGGTTCCTGAGTGAACAGATCTGTGAGAAAAGACAAGAATTTTAAGCTGTTGCTTCTCTTTGCAGCTCTGCATAGAGAGTCTGTTCTGACTGTCAAGTATTTAAAATAAGGGAAGAACTGTGAAGAATTAAAGTTTGAAAGCCATCGTTATTTAAGAATGATACTTGGAAGGAGATTCTCAAGAAAACTGATATAATTAGTTTTTTGGGATTTCCATCTTTTTGTCCAGACACAATGGCATTTGTGGCCTATTTCGAATTTACTTTTAAATAAGCATGCACACACCCAGTTCTTTTGGAGAAGATTTTCCACACTTCCTTTGTGTTTTTAACATCTATTGCAGAAATTCATAGATGACTATTATTATAGAAACCTTACTCCCAATTCCTCTCCTTACTTATTCTCCATTATTTCTACTGGTTTTGGCTAGATGACAAAAAAGATCTTCAACTTTCCACAGGGCATATTATTATTGCAACATAGTTTATCAACCAGTCTGCCTCCTTTTTTTCCTGGGCCAAGGAATATTTAGAGATTTTTTTTTCACACTAGAGATTGCAGACTACCCGCTGTTATTTTAAATTGTAGACCTGTTGTATTCTCTTATTTTCACTGGTTTTCCATGGGTGTGATGCAGAATTGCATAAGCTCCTGCTGATTTACACTCACATAAGTAAGAAAGATAACTGGAAAAGTTCCAGAAAATAATCAGAAATTTTCACTTCAAAAATTAAAAGGTTAATCTGGAATAATGAAGTTTTCTCATATATATATTCTTCCTTTCAGCAAAATAAAAGAAATCTTGTGGTTTCAGTGAGGATCAATTGGGCAAGCTTTGGTCCATTGCACTGCACTTCATGTCATCCCACTCGCTTTTATTATTTTCACTTTGTTTCAGAATTTTCTTTTTTTTGTTTTAAGCATTTAATTTCTTCAGTTTCTTCTCCTGTCTCTTTGTTTACCTTTCTTCCCTGATTTCAGGATTTTGATGTGAATAATTTTGGCAACTTTCGCTCCTTTTCACTGCACGTCATTTCATCCCAGTCCATTTCATTGTAGTCAGTCCATTTCCAAATTTTCTTTTTTTTTCAGTTGCATTTTATTTGATCACATCTCCTTTCCAGAGTGTTTGTTACACTTGGTTCTCTGGTGTCAAGATTTGATTCAGGAGAAGCTTTGAGTCATCTTTATGAAGTTCATAGCACAGAACTGCTTTTGTGAAATGCTTAGACACCTAATGTGGATATGGAATCTAATGATGGGTCTTGGACCCCAAAAAACATCATTCTGTGCCACTTATTTAAAATCTTATTGAGCCACTAACTAGTTTGTTCTTCTGATTAATTCCAGCTAAGCATGGCAACAATACAGAATCTGAAAGTACCATCTTCGAGTTGGGGATTAGGTATGTGGGAATGTCTCTATTACATTTGAAGTTTGACAGAATATTGAAGTGCTACCTTTTAGAAATTAAATATGAAAACTGTACTTCTAGAGGTTAGCTAGAGAATATAGACCAGAAAATCACACTGGTATAGAGTGAATAGAACACACAAGGTGATTTTTTTCTAAAACTGTAATCTCTATTATTCATAAGTTGTGTCGGGTATATAAGAACTAAACCAAACCAAGCATGTCAAGTTTACAATCTATGTACATTGACTTCATGAAAAATTGTAGCAGCACTAAAAGTCTTTTGAATGTTATGGAAGTCTTTTAGAATGAATAGAGTTTGCAGAATCAGAAAATAATATTAAAATATATTTTAAGAAGCCCATGGTAAGGTGTTGTTTTATTCCACTAAAGAGAACAGAAGTCCTCTAAGAATTTTTGCAAATCTGGGGACATTTTTCTGTACTTGCTGTTTCTTACAAAATAGTTCAGAAAGGAGTATTTTAGAACTGCAGATGGTGGTGTGGTTGTCTGCAGAGAAGCAAAACATGCCCAAAGCTGTTGCCACAGAATACTGACTACCAGTTGCAGTTGGAGAAAATGAGGATGTCTCCAGAGCATGCACTAGAACTTGGATCAGTGTCAGTGATGTACCAGATGATGTACAGTGGCACTGTATGTACCATAAGATCAGAAGATCGTACATTTCCTGGTCCAAACTTGGTGAAGAAATTCCCATTCTGCACAGTACCATTTTGAACAAAGGGAGCCGCAGCAAAGCTTCCATCCAAGGCTTATGTGACCAAGGTTGTCAATATTCCCTTTTCAAGGTGTATTTTGCATCTGAATCTTTTTCAAAATATTGTGACTATTTTGGGATTTTGTACGTGGGACTAAATGAATGTCACATTCTTATGAACAGCAGTATGGGAAAAAAGGACAACTAGTAAAAAGTAGATGTAATGCTGTATTCTTAATGGATTTATATACTCATTTTAAAAATACATATGTCTGGAGCTGTTAATTATGAATTTCTGGAAATGTTTGAGTTTTGATAGTTAAGATAGTTAAAATAATTTACAGTTTTTATTTTGCGTGAAATATTTGCTGTTCAAAGCATTTTGTCTTGTGAACATATATGGTTAGCACTTCCATGGTTTTGTGTGAATGAAATATGATCTTTGAATGACTCAGTCTGATCCATGAAGTTGTGGCATGTTTTAGCACAAAATAGAATCTGAGTTTTTCTCCAAGTTCCTACCCATCCAAATGCACTCAAGGCAATATTTAAAAGCTTGAGCAATAATATTTTAGTTCACCACAAACAAACTACTTACAATTAAATATATTGAATTAACAAGACAGAAAAAAGTCCATGTTTGGAAAAAATGGGAATGATGACGTACATTCAGGGAGAAAATACTCAAGTTAGCCAAAGTTAATTTTAAAGAAAAGAAAATAATTGCATTCTTCTTGCTTATTCCTGGCTTGTTATTGAAAAATGTATGTTTGTATTTTTCTACTCATCATGCAAGTATTAACTTGGCAAAATTTGATCTCTGTTGGATGGGATATTTTCACTGTAGTAGAAAAATATGTCTTGGAGGGGAGGATGTCAGGTTTGATTAAGAAAAAACAATGGGCTTATGTTTTCTTAAGAAAGTATATGCTTTCCCTTATTGAATTTATTAGAGTTGGTTAATGTCAAAACTTGTTTAACTAAAGGTTTGTTTTCTATACTCGGAACTGTATCTGTAAGGTGTTTTTTTGTAGCTAATTTAACTCCTCCTTCTAAATGTGTTCTGGAAGAATCAGAAATTCCTCATGATCAATATTTTTAAAGAGTAAATAAATACCCTGAATATGCCTTGTCACCTTAAGAAAGATTGTAGTTGTAATTTTCTAATATCTTTTGTCATGAGTTCAATACTTTTGGGTTATTTCTCCTTTCTGAGGATGTAGAGCCCATTATTAGAATAACATGCCGTGAATTTTTAAGCTCTTTCTTAAATTGCCTTGGAAATACCTATGATTGTTTTGTCTCAGCTTTGTAAGACCCTGGCTTCCACAGTGCAGCTCCCTCCTTTCACGGCTATTTTCCAGCTCTCAGCCTACAGGCAGGCTGCAGGTGGGGCCAGAGGCACAGCACGGGGGTCCTGCAGTCCAGGCCAGAGCCAGTCCTAAGAGAAGACCCACAGAACACCAAGGTGATCTTCACAAAATAAACATTTTGACTGAAAGTATATCAGAGGTATGAAAAAAACCCTTAATTCCTCTGGAAAGAAAATTACATTTCAATTATTTAGGTGCCTGTTTGGAACTAAGGAGCAATCAAGACTTGATAGCTAAGCCATCCATCTTACTAGTAATTCTTCATTTAAAAGTCCTTTAGAAACACTTGTTGACCGTGATTTGCCTTAATAGAGTCCTTTATGAAGGCATAGAATGCCTTACAAGCCAATAATGTTAGCTTTTACTAAAGTTTCAAAATCGCAAACACTTTGTTACAGCTTCAGTTTTAAAAGGTGAAATGGATGGAGAGCTGATGCAAACTGTAACACGTGTACTGCAGCAAATCTGTCATTAATAAAACTGAGCATGAAGACAAAGAGGTCATGAGACTATTAAAATTTCTTTATTAATAAGCTGTGCTAAAATAAAAATAAAACTCCTCACTTGGACAAATTAAAGTGAAATATGAAGCACGGCATAGACATTGGATATATGAGTCTGATACTGGCATAATAAGGGCTATCAGAATTTTTCTATAGAAGAGTAGTACAGAAATAGACTAAACCTAGGAAAAGAGGATAAAGAAATAATAGAATAAGCATATTAAAACTACACTGAAAGTCATACAAGCAAATGTACTTCAAATTAACTTCGTAATAGGTGAATTTGAAATTAGTTTTTGTTTTATTCCTATATTTATTTCTTTATAATGTTTGAACAGAAACTTATAGACTGTTATTTGTCAGTGCTTCAGTTGGGAAAAGCATAAAGTATTTCAAAATTACTCAATTATTATGAAAACTCACAGAATCATGGAATGGGTCAGGTTAGAAGGGACAACAGTGGGTCATCTGGTCCAACCTCCCTGCTCAAGCAGGGTCACCCTAGAGCACATGGCACAGGATTGTGTCCAGATGGTTCTTGAGTAGGTCCAGTAAGGGAGACTCCACAGCTTCTCTGGACAGTCTGTTTCAGTGCACGGTCACCTGCGCAGCAAAAAAGTTCTTCCTCATATTCAGGTGGAACTTCCTGTGCATCAGTCTCTGCCCATTGCCTCTTGTCCTATTGCTTGGCACCACTGAGAAGAGCCTGGAAACATCCTCTGACACCCTCCCTTCAGATACTCATAGACACTGATGAGGTCCCCTCAGTGTCTCTTCTTGAGGCTGAACAGGCCCAGCTCCCTCAGTCTTTCCTCATAAGAGAGAACGTTCTAGCCCCTTAATCATCTTGATTGTGCTCTGCTGGACCTGCTCCAGGAGCTCCATGTCCCTCTTGTCCTGAGGAGACCAGAACTGGACACAGCACTCCAGATGTGGCCTCATTAAGGCTGAGTAGAAGGGCAGGATCATGTCCATTCATCTGCTGGCAAAGCTCTTCCTGATGCATCTCAGGATACCATTGGCTCTCTCAACCACAAGGGCACTGCTGACACCTGTCCACCAGGACAGCCAGGTCCTTCTGTGCAGAGCAGTTTTCCTACGGGTGGGCCCCCAGAGTGTACGGGTGCCTGGGGTTACTTAGTATGATTAAAGAATTTCAGTGAGAAATATCTGATATAAGGCAACAGAGTTAAAGTAGTTAAGATATAGGAAAGACTCTGACATAAGATTTCCCGTCCTATATTGCTATAAAACCAGGTATATGCATAATATGTATAATTAAGAATAAAACTTCTCAGACATATTTTCAAATTAGTTTGATTAATAATTTTTGAGGAAAATTAAACGACTTTCAAAATTCAGGTCTGCATGCAGGCAGAAAACAAGACTACTCTCTCACGTAGTCATGGCAAAAATACATTATTCGTGCCTTATTAAGAGTTTAAAAGCACCACCGTTTTCATTAATAGGGTAACAGTCAGTTTTCTTAGAAAATGGCCAGTTACTGCATACAACCCTGTCCATAACAAAAGTTAGACGTGTATGTCATTGGAAAGACTTTCTTATATTTTGCAAGCTTGATCTGAAAACTTTTCACAAACTACAAATACATTATTTCATTCCACAGCACTCCACTCATGACAATATTATTAAATTTGGAGAAGCTAGTATGTCATCCCTAAAGATACTAATTTTCATTGAAAAGTTTTTGGGTTGGAAAAGTTGCAAAATCAATATCTTCTGCAGTTTTGGGAATTGCTGACTTAATCTGCACTAGAATGATATGAAAATGGACTTTACAGTCTTTTCAGTCTTTAATTTATATCCTAATCAAGACATAACTTTTCAAAATTAACAGTCTTTTTTTGTGTGAAGTAACGTAGATAGATATTGAAGAATGAAATGAAAATGGTCTCACCATTTTATAGTCAGGAAAAGAAGGCGGGAAGTTGTGGTCATGCAAATGTGCCAAGCAAACTTGAAAAGAAGCCCCAAGATCATGGATCAAATTGGAGTTTCACAGACCTGGAAGGATGTTTCTGGGATAAAATTCAGTCCAGCTGACAGATGTAATGCCTCAGAGTATAATAAGCCATGTTATTCTAATAATTTTCCAAAGTTTATAAGCACTTCATCCTGCTGATTGTGTCGAAGTTTCATTCAGACAATTTGTTTAAATAGAAATTAAAGTGTTAATAGTTCCAAATTATTTCAAGGATTCTAGCGTGACATGGAAACCAAGGAAAGAATGAATCTCTTTTTTCTCCTCAGGTTTTCAATGATCCTAATGAACTGATTAGCTTTAGTGAATGCATAGTCATAATTTTTTCCCCTCCAGAATAAACAATTTTAGGTATTTTTGTAATAATTACTCAGAAAACACCAGTAGTCTTGCCAACTGTAACTGTAGGCATAATCTATGTTTACCCTTTATTTAACAAGAAGTGTTATTTATTCACCCTTTATTCAGTAGCATAGTATTGCAATGGTTTTCAAATCTTATTGCAAGATATTAATTAAGGCAAACAGAAGTATCAATTTTAAGTAACAGGAACAGTTCAGCTTTCCCACAAGTCCTTATTTGCGGAGTACTGTTGAAGCTGATCTTGTAATCTTGAACAGCTATATTTAAAAAAAGCAAGACTTTGTTAGTGGGGAAAATTTCATCTGGGCCTTTGAGTGTACTCTCACTGAATCCAAAAGTAAACTGGCTCAAAGCTCAACTACCAGAAGCAGAACTACGTTCCAGCACTCATTTACTTATTTGATTTGCTGGGATTTTATTTCAATCACCCATTTCCTGTTCAATGTGCTTGTATTACTTTAGTCTGTTGCTAGTCTTGTCAAGAAATAGAGTAGGAATTACAAGGTGCTTGCTGTACTTTTAAAAATCCAGTTGCATATGCTGAGTTTGATATTTTGCAGTAATAACACGTCTTTTAAGGTTTACATTCCCTTTGGGATAATGCTATTCATTTCAGGACAATTCAGATGGGAATGAAAGTATGTTTATCTTTTCCTCTCCTGGTTAGTAAAACTAGTACTGAAGAAGAAAGAAATTTTAAGCCTAATGTTGATAAGTGCCGTTGATCAGCTGATTGTCAGCTTGGCAAAGCAGACCACTAAATTGTCACACTGTGGGATACATTGGCAGTAACTTAACTGTCTGAAAGTATGAACCTAAAATAATTCCTTTTGTGATTCCTCTGTTATTAGTAATGAGACACAGACACTTAAAGAAAGGGAAGTGACAAGTCTGAAATCTTATCTCCCCACTGAAGTTTAAAAGAGGTTTTCATCTCAGCTATGCGACTTTCAGATGTCTGAAATGGGGAAAATGAATGCATCTTACTGTTTCTTTAAGAATCTGGTGCTGAGCAAGGAAGATAACATGATGTAACAAGTTCTCTGTACATCCCTTTCCTTTATAAAATGGTGATCCATAAGCACAAATATTTTCAGACCTATTTTATGGTTTAACATCTGATTTCTGCTTTCAAGTGTCACTTTTATATATATACATTTTATATAAAGCTCTCTGACGTATAACATCCCTCAGAAGTGAATTTTATTATGGGATCTGGAAAGGCTGTGGGTTGCACCCTTCCTGTATTCCCACATGTTAATCTTTCCCTTCTGATTTTGCAATGAATCACAGAGTGATAGTTTTCTTATGGAAGGAGACAATTTTATGGCAGCTGTGAGTGTTGCAATACCACTTGAAAAACATAGTAGCAGGCTGCTAGTTGATAGTGCTGCAGTATATATATATAAATACATTGTTATAAAATATATAGTCTGAATGGAAACTCTGCAATGTAAGAGTAATTTTCAACCAAGCATGTCTTCCTGGGTCAAGAGAGAACATCTAACTGGAGCAGAACCAGAGTATCAGGCAACTTAAGAACTGTCCAGCTGCAGATCAAGATGAAGCAAAAAGAATTGATCTAATCAATAGCTCATTTTAATTTTGTTTCTCTCTCCTAATTTGCAAAACAATTAAAGAGGTCCATTTTGAGCAGAATGCTATAAAAGGTGGAAGTCCAACAGATCTGTTCCTTCTCAGTTTGCATATGAACCTATCTATATTCTCAAAGCCAACTAGACCTATTGAAAAAAATACTCTTAAGGAATATTTCCCATGGCTCCTAATACATAGGACCTGCAGGACTATCAGTTCATTTCTATGCACTTTTTTGTTACCAAGTCAAACCAAGTAAATTCTGGAGATCTCTATGGAAAGTGTGGTAAGTCATGATCACTGACAAGGACTATCACTGCACTATTTTATATTGTGATTGATCTTATAAAAGTTTTAGATGATGTGTTTATTTATTTTATAGTTTCAGAGAAAATAGAGAAAAACAACAGAGCGCTTGTATATGATGTTTTAGCTATCATATACTTATACCTCTCCCCTTTTTCTGCCATATAAACCATGTCAGACTTTCAGTGCTGTTCCAAATACTAAAGAAACTCATTAATGTTTGTTTCAAGAAAAGAAAAGCCTTATATTTGCTAAAGTAATTGAGAAAGGAAAGCTAGATTTATTTACATTTTTATGTGTTCTGCAGATATCTGTCAAGACTGCCACCTGAACTACTGCAATCCTGAGAATACTTTGCAATTATTTACTTTTCTTTTCTTGTTATGTGTTAAAAGGTTCTCAAGAATACAGTTAGAATATTGTTATATTTATGAGCTGATTTTTACATTTATATTAATTAGAAATTAATTTTCTCATTCTCATTTTATCAATATGAATACCAGTCATAAAATTATTAACTGGTCAGATAATTTCATTCAAGAAAGATTGTGTTTCAAGGCTTTGAAATAAGAATAGAGAATTTAACAAAAGCTTAAGTTGTGCAAATATTGTAAAAATAAACCCCAGGGTTTAAAGTTAAATTTCATTCTTTGTTGATCAAACATAAGAAAGACTTGTATATCCAAAACACAAACCCAAATAATTAATTCCACCTGTGAAAACTGAGGAAGAAGTTGTATAATTTCTTTGTGTTGAAAGAACTTGAAGTTCTTTCTTTTTCTATTTATTCCACACTAAGTTTCTTTTTCAATAGGAAAGCAGCAATGTATTTGAATTTGCTGTGACTGTGAGTGAAAATATAAGCAGGTTCAGAATGCTGATTGTGTATTATGCTCTGTCCAATAGTCTGCATTCAATTTCTAAGATGCAGCTTTTCATGGGCTTCTTTAGCTTCAGGTATTTTACATTTATATTATTCCTTTTCACTAAGTTTGAATGTGTTTAACTCAACATCTTGGAAATCTGATTTTAGCCAAGAATCTTGTGGATTAAAAGTAGATAAAAAGTAACTGAAAATTAGTCAGAGTCACGGAGGTTTTCTATGGAATTTCCAGTTTCCGTTTCGGCTGTCAAAATCCCTGAATTTTGAATCCATGTTCTGTAGAATTCCTTTACCAGTTGTGGAAAGTGAATATGAAGAGAATGGGCAAGTCATGGTTTTATTAAGAGGAAATACTCTAAAATTTTTCTAGAACACAAGTAAGATTGAAAAAAATCTCAGTTGTCCTTTGATGGTAAACAATACAACATGTTTATTGTCACTTGCAGAATACTTTCTATCTGGAAGGAATGAGGTGTGCCATTCTCCCTGTTCCAGAACAGATAGAGCAGAGCTTAGGGCCACCACCACTTCCCACACCATCCTTTTGAAGCAAAAGAAGTCCAGGTTCATAGCTTACACACAAATGATGGCATGCTTCGAGACCCCCAACATCTCTGTATGTTACAGATCCAGGACGAAAAGATGGTCTTGACAACTAACATTTCTTTATTTCAGTGATGCAATGACACAAAAGGAGTCAGCATTTTTGCTGAGCACTTTAATTTCCCCTTAGTTTTGACTAGCTGATGTATTGCTAAATTTTGGAAAGTTTGCATCATTGTGATAAGTATGCTGAACTGCTCTATTCTAGTCTTCCTTCAAATACAGAATTTCAGTCAATTTTTAGTTCACTTTCACAAAAGGGTCCACACACAATATTCCCCCTTACTTAGCCCTTCTTCACAATAACAGAATCATTAGATCTGATGTTTGAGACCTCTGCGTTTTCACATACATATAAAATCTACTGCAGCAATGAATAATACACTGTTTTTTCATCTTTCTTGCAAATGAAATAAAATTATATCATATTCTTTAATTATATTCTTCAATACACCTAAAGTGCACGTGTGTCTATGTATATATGCATTTTATATAGTATACATGCACATGTAAATGGTATGTATGTATGCTAGCACTCTTATCAGATAATGCACCATAGAAAAAGAATAGATGGACTCTAGGCATCCCCGTGTTTACTTAGAACCTTAATGCAGTTTAGACATAAGGATAAGTGGAGTGAAAAAATTTCTGGCTAGAAGAACTGAACAGAAAATGCCCATCAGCTAGGTTTTGCAGATCGAATTTAGGTAACTGTGGAGCCAGCCAACCGTGGAGAACAGCTGGTGTGAATGCTTTTTACGCTATGGTTACCTAAAACACAGATATGTCACCTTGCCATGCCATCTGTCATCTGCATATGGCCTCTGCAGATAGATGGGCTTTAGACGAGATACAGTGGGGAAGTGGTCATCATCTAAGTTTTAGACATTGTACATAAAACTGCAGTAGACCAGATAGTATTGTTGTCACAGAATAAAAACAGAAAAATGCAACTGTTCCCACTAAACACAAACTTTAAATTATCCCTCTCTTAATGTGTAAAAAATCATGGGATTTCTTAAATTTTTTATTTACTAGTAGTATGTGTGTGACAGGGAATTGTTTCTTGGCTGCAAGGGGATGGTGTTCCACTGCTCATGAAGGGAGACCTTTGTGGCTTATGGCACTGAACCCAGCTTTCTCTTCTGTTCTGATTATGAGATTCTTTCTGGGGACTTGGCAAATGGTTTGAAGAATTATAGAGGCTCCACCATTCATTGATTTGGCATATTGTACCTGTCACTGCTCTATTTCTGACAACTGGCTTTTATCTGTGGTGGTTTTATGCTAGTGTTTTGGATGTGGGATCTCTCCCTGGATAAAGGAAACTTCTTGATTCTGGCTATCTATTTCTGACAGTAGAAGCTTTTGACCTGGATCAGTGGTTTTTTTCATTATTTTTATTGTTTTTGAATGACTCATGTTTAAAGATTAATGAGAATCTAAACTAAAGCTTTAAAGTAGTCCTCAGAGCTTTTTACTGACAGGTTATTAAATATTTTGACCCTGAATGTCTCTTTGTTCATATACTGCACATTTTCTCCTCTTTCCTAGCCCATTATACCAATGGTATATGTTGCTTGACAATATATTGTCACCTATGATAGAGCATCCTTTGCCTAAATCAGTCCTATAATTTTTTTACCTCCTGAGATTTTGACATAATTGTTGTCAATCTTTTTTCTGGAGATTTTTTTTCAGCTCTATCTCTATATAGAGAGTGAAACAAATCCTTCACAAATCACTCCTTTCCACCCTACTACATTAATTGCTTTGAACTTACAGGACAGAGTGGGGGAGGGAAAGGTGGTATAATTAGCTGGAAAATGTGTGAATGCTACCTGCAGATTATATACAGTTTCTGGCAATCTACTTTATTTCAGATGTCTTGGACAAATATCACAATACTGACTGCTCTAGGAAAACTGCAATAATGATTGGAAATATTCTCCAGTTTCCTTTTTTGTGATTCCCATAATGTAGAAGACTTACCATCAGTATTATTTTTCTTTTTTTAAACATTGGATATTTTACATATGATTCTACGGTGAATAAAATGCATCTTTATGTCTGCTTCTCCATGAGTGGTAGAAAAACAGTTCTAATGTAAGTCTAGTGTCATTTTTCTGTATTTTCTCATTTTGCAGAAAAAACTGGTATTCTCTTTGCTTGTTTTCTGTGTGTAGTTTTAAGTGCCCTGTGTCATGAGTGAATTTGTTCCTGTTTCCTTGACCTAAGTTCACTAGTCCAAAGGGGCAGACGTTTCTGATTATTGCAGACTATTACAGAATTGGTGACCTTCTCCAAATATGGTTTTCTTAATTTAATTTTGGATTTAAGTTATTTTTTAAGTTGTGAAGAAAGTGACTATTTGTAAAAAAAAAGTGTGGAATTTGCCTCTTGCATTCATCAAGCTAACATAATTAATTAAGAAAAGACAATAAACAAAGCAAAACAAAAACCTTAACAAATTAATAAAATTCACTAGGTGCCAGTAAAATTGATAGAAAGTAGTGTTGCCCTTCCAGCATGCTTCTCTTTGTCCCTCTCTTCCTCTCTCTTTCTCTGCTCGCAGCTATATCACTTCCTCTAAAATTCTGCCTTCTGTAGAATAAGCATCAGACTGCACACCTAGAAAGAACACTGAGTTCACTAATCTTGTTAATGAAATCTGTGGGGCAGTTAATGAACAGATGTTCCCTGTACCCTGTTGTTTTCTAGAGAGGATTTTACCTTATGCTTTTAGATTGATCAAAGTCAGTGTGTTTATTGCAACTGAGGAGGTGGCCTCTCTTTTTTCTGTGACTGTGGCAGGCCAGGTCAGTGTTTGTGTAGGTTGTTTCCAAGAGCTATAATAGTCCAAGTACACCACAAGTCATTGTACTCTAACTTATCTGTATCTACTCTGAATCGTGGTTGGGTCTGTAAGGCATAACATCTCCCACAGGCCCTTGAAATTTGCCTGAAAACATCTCCTTTAGCAGTAGATATGCAGATTCCCTTAGTTTTGGTGAGGTTGAATTTCCCTTGAGTTTTCTAAGTAAAGCTACACAGAGTGTAACAGCAGGGCCTGAATGGAACAGTCGGCTGAAAGGAGGAACAGTTATGACAGAAATAAATTATGAGCAATTAATGCAGGAGTGGGAAAAATATGTTCATATAACCAACAGGTCGACAAAGTTACAAAGGAGGTGGTCATCATACACATGGAGAGCAGAACTGATGTTTGTCTACTAGATTTGCCCTGGTGATTGCTAGCCTCACTATCTGCAATAACATTGAAAGTCTGGGGGATTTTCACTGGAGGATATATATACTATATGCATCTGCATCTCTGATTCATTTATGCTCCAGAGTGTTATAATACTGTTTGCATGCTGTAAATGACATTTGCTGCTGCTAGGTGCATATATGGCTGGCAAACCTCTCCAAAGATGATGAACATGGTCACTTCACTGACACTGATCCATTGTAATGTGACAATTTGCTAGGGTACAGTATTCTGACATCTTTTATTCCTCCCCTCACTTCTCCTTCTGTCACAAGCTCTGCCTGTCGCAGCAAGCTCACATTGATATGCAGGCTGAAAGGATGTGTGAGCTGAAACCCTGGAACAGAGCACATCACATATATCTCAGGGAAACAGAAAGTGGCAGAAGGAATAGGATGTCATCATCACAGTTATCAAGAGAGATTTTGTCTATCCATGCTCCTGCCACAGTGCAGCAGCTGTCAGGGTGTTTGGAGATAACATAGGGCATCGGAACCCCAGCTTTGATGTTGATGAGATGCAATAGTCTAGGATACCATGCCTCAACACTTCTCATGGAAGACCTATTGGAGCTGTCTACATAGGGCAGTACAGCAGTATAGTGTAGGGTAACAAATAAGTCTTCTTATTTAAGCTCCAATTCATTAATTAGGTATCTGTAGCAAGGAATATATTGAAAGAAAACTCTTAGCAAAACACTGCCTTAAAAATTTCACTAAAGATTAAACTTATTGTCACTTGAATTTGTGATAGATTTGGTAATGACAAATTATAACTGTATCTTCAGTCTTTTAACACATACCCTTTTAGGAGCTGGAAAGATGAGAATATAGACCAATAATCTATCTACTGTATAGGTGTGGAGTAGAAAAAGGAATTGCTGTACATGAGAACTATTTAACAAATTTGAACTAAATACATGCTTGAGCTGAACAGTTAGGAAAATATACATAGCAACCAGATAAAGATATTTTCAAGCTGTTGTGTAAAGAGGACCAAGTGAAGGAAAACTACATACATCACTTATGAAAGCTTACTTTTAAACACAATTACTTTGAGCCTTAAAGTCACTTTTCATACTAATAGCTAACATACACTAGGAAAATCTTAGGCTTCCAGCTGCTGCTTCTAAGCTATTAAGACAATCATCAGTGCCATATCTTTGAAGTGTTAGCTCATAAAGTCTAGTCTGGATAATTTTACCATTTATAGGATACATTTTGATTCTTTGCAGCTCTATAATTTGCACTATACAAACTATCAAAAGCTGTTAGTAGAATACTTATTGTTAGGCTTGCATAATAAAGATTGGCATTTTGACTAAGGCAACATAATAAACAGCTTTACTGTGAAGGAAAATAAAATACTAATGTACTGGTTTTGGAGAGTTAAACTTTGTGAATTCCTTTCTTGTGATACTGCCATCTTTCCATTAAAATTTAATTTGAGTTATTAAATAATTGCATGATTTTTATTTAAGGCATGTGTGCAAGTGTTTTCAATGCTTGCAGTGGTCACAATTTCTCATTTTTATTGATGCAGTTTTCTGAAAATAACAACCTGCTTTCAAAGGCCACTGAGATAAGTTTTTTATTATTCATTGTTTACTGCATTTCATGTTGTTTCTGGGTTTTAAAACGTCTCTGCCAATTCCTCAATTTCAATTATTTCAATTCTGATGTCAGACATAGTAAATGATGAACAATACTTCCTTTCATTAGGAGAAATTTTACCTCATGAAGAGATGAACCAAAGTGGGATTGGAATCGTGCTTCTCCACTGGGAATAATCAGATACCTTATTTATTGGAAAACATGTTTAACTAATTGGGAATCCAGTTTTCTATCACTGTCAGATGTAGGGTGACATTTTGAAAAGCTTTCCTTACCAGTTGTGCAGAGTTCAGTGAATAGTTTTGTAATACTCCATAGTGACAGTGAAATACTAAGTGTTCTTTCGCGTTTTCCTGATTCAGATATAACCTCTCAGATATCCCAAAACAATGGTCTGCTTCACTAGACATTTAAAACATTAATCTTTTTCACCTTTTTGCAGATAGATTTCCTAGTACACTTGCCAAATTTTTTATTTCTTCATATAACATCTGTTAAGCACCATAGGAACGGGTTTTCAGTCATCTGGAAGGTTTGAATGCTGACACAAGAGAGATGACTTATGTTAGTGTGAAAGATGGAGACAAACTTACTGGTGAAGTGTTAGCCACACCAAGACAAAAGCTACTATTACAGCTTTTTTGGATGTTACCACACCGAGAGATGAGGCAGGTCCATGGCCTCTCAAAGCATTACAGACACATTGTCTTTTGAATAACATGTTAAATGTCTTCACTTATAAGGAAAAACAGTCTGACCAGACAATGGCCAGCTTTATCACAGGTGGTATGAAAGCAGCAATGTGACTTCTGCATTGTTTAGTACCAAAGCCAGGTAAGATCCATATGTAGATGTGAGATTCCTGGAGACTCAATTATAAGGGCAAATGAAATTCATATGTCCACATAAAGCAATATCCAAGTGCCATCTCTGAGCCTCAGTTGCCAGCTGTTGGTTCTGTGACTCCATGGCAGGAGAAAATGATCCAAGTGACACTATTTCCCCTGTACACACTGTAAAATGCTTTTTCTTTGAATGTATATGCCTGCATTAAGGAATAGCAGAGACATAATTATTCTAACTGCTATCTCCCTAGACCTGGCAAAATTCTCATATGAGTAAGAACTGTTTTGCAAATTTGTGAGGCAGGCAAGTTTGGGACTTCAGTGCAGATCTGAATCTCACACAGAAGTATCATACTGAGGTATCCTAAAAAACGTCTGTATTTGCCAGAATGGTAAATTTTGTCTGGTAACGGTATTTATTTTAACAATATATTTAAATTACACTCAACTATTTAGAAACCTGGCAAGTGGAGACTTAAATGAATATGTACATCACAAAACTCTCACTATATCTTCATTTACCCTAGGATTTGCTTAGAATTTTTCCTCAGCAGATTTGTGACATGTAAGCTACTTTTCTCCTTATTTATCATAACCTGCAGTTTGTGCAAGAGCCTTCCTTTTTGTGTTGCTTTTTTTAATTTTATGAGACTTCCCATATTACTTTGTGAAGACCTTTGAAATTCAGTCTACAATTTAAAACATTTTATTTGCACATTAATACTTATGCATGATAGAGGTAATGCTGACTCCTGAAAGGAGGTACAGGATGACACAGAATTGCTCATAGCTGACTTTCTTAGTCTGAACCCATAAAAAAAATATGCAGGCTGAAAGGCAAGGCAAAGCCTAAAACTGTCATCTTTGATTTGGCCTCTGTTATCAACTGCTAAACAATGCTTGAGTATCTGAGTTGCTGCCCAAGTGCCAAGTTACTCATTATAGTAATTTACATTAAAGTGCAAGACCATAACACAGCTGAGGTGCTATATCATCCCAGGACAGCTCTCCCTACATTTATTTTAAGGACTTCCAGGGGCTCATTAAATGCAACTAATAAATGTTTCAGTGAAGTAGAATCAAAGAATTTAGAAGTCTATACATATACAAAATAAACATGCATGTGTGCATTAGTTCTTTAACCCTTGTTGTCAAGGCAAAGGGTGTCTGCTCTGCAAAGAAAAGCACACCAGGATCCAAAGGTAACAGCAAGGCAGACAGGACAATATCCACACTGACAGAGGACACAGTCCCACGGCACCCATATGCAAAAACGTGACCAGGTCTGGTGAAGATGTCAGGCCAGGCAAGTCTGCAGTGGCAAGAGAGATCCTAGGTCAAGTCATGAACTCAAGTCAGTAGGTCAAAGTCAGCAAAATAAGTAGGGGGCACAAACACTCCTACAACACTCTGACTCTTCTCTCTGAATGCTGTATAACTTTACATGAATAAAACAAAATAACTTTTTATTCTGGAATTGGTTTGACAGTCATCATGATTTGACTTAGCTACAAGGAAGCTGGTGGATACAACAGCTTCTTTTCTCTCAGGATAAGTATAAAAATTACTGAAATCTTTAAAGAACAACTAGCTTAAATATCAAGAGCTGCCACACAAAATAGTAAAATCTGTAGAAGTAAAATTGTACAGGGGCATTTTAAAAGTTCCCAGAGCAAGCAAAATGTAGGGACAGAGATTGCTTAGAAATCTTCCTACAGACCTGAGCGAAAAAAACCACAGAAGAAAAAAATCAGAATTTCAGGAATAACCAGGGAAGATATCTTTAGCCTGCTCCTAAATTAGAAGTCATAAAACAGAGATTGGGATAAAGTACTAGTTAATGAGAGGCTCAGAACTCTAAAGCTAAGGCTGCGACATTCCTAATTTAATTTTCCCTGTGTTTATGAAAGCAGGCTTCTCTACTCAGGTTTTCTAATTGAGCATGACTGTAGGAAAGAACTGTCTGCCCTCTCTCACTGAATCCTTTAAATACAAATTACCAACATGCTTAAGTTTATTTCTTATGTTTGAAAGTGTAACAATCCCCGATAGCAAGTTTTGTTGCAAGCCCCTAGAAAAAAGAATTTTTAAATGCTAAATTATGTCAGAAACAAGATAATTAATTAACTTGATTATCATGCAACCACAGGCAAACTCAGAATTTGTCTTTGAGGAGTGTGCATGTAAGATCCCAGTATCATAGAATAGTTGGGGTTGGAAGGCACCTTTAAAGTCATGTAGCCAGACATCATCCTCTAGGTCTACAGGGACATATTCAGATGCCTGTCTCAGGAGAATGCACTCGAGAACTTAAAAAAAAAAGGCTGCTGACATCATTTAGTCAATTTTCTCTGTCATATCTGGAAATATCAACACTTTGCTGCTATTTGTGACAGCCTACAGAATCCAGATGGAGAAATACATATACATGTAGTAAGCAAGGAACTGAAAAATTCAACATTAAGGAGAGAAGCCACAGCCTAATGTGGAGCTAAAAGATATTAAGAAAAATGAGAGCAACAATATGAAAGGGCTGACTCTGGACAACCTTAGAAATGGTTTAATTAAGACTTTTCTCTTTATCTCCTTAAAAAGTCAGCTTTGTGTAAAAGCAACCATGGAACTCTTTAATAAGTATCACACATGCCCTTATTTTATTCTATCATAAAATTTACTTTTGTATTTAGCTTTTATATACGGAACAAATGGAACACTTGTTTGCTAACCGGAATATTTTTCTCTTTCAGGAAAACTTAACGGAGGATAGTTTCATTGTTTGTAAGTTAAAATCTTGCAAGATGATGCAACAGTTCTTTGAGACACAACTTTCATGCTGCTTAAAGCTACCCCCAGAATACTTTTCTGTATAGCAATGTTATTCATTGTTATTTTTTTTTCAGCAGTAGAAAATTCATCTGATTAATTTGTGTTTTGTAAAATGTGATTTCACTAGTTCAGGATCAATGTTATATCTTTTCCACGAAATATTTTTGAGTACTTGTATTTTTCTCTTTTTTTTTTCCCCCTGAATTTTTAAAGAGGAAAAAGTAAGTTGTTGAAATTCTCCGTTTTTCTAATATCGAAGGCTGGAAGTTTCTTAAACACCTCAGTCACATCATTTAGAGGGTATTTTAAAATTTATTTTGAACTTACAACATAAAATAATTGGACTTTTCCCTTGGAAATTGAGACAGCTGGCATTCATGTTTTTGTTTTAAGTTTCATCAAGGAAAGCAATGGAAATGATCAATGATCTTGTTTTTCTGAGTAACAATCAATTTTGGGAACTGCAGGAAATAAATTCACTCATTCTGAAAGTGATTTTGTCAGTCAGAAAATCAAAAGGCGGGGTTCAAATAATATACACCTGAAGCGCTATACACACTACGTACGCCTGATATTTACTGAATGATTAATGATTTATATCTTCTCTCCTTACTTAGAAAATGAGGTAAGGTTTGAGTGAGTAATAGGTGGCTAAGGTGAAACTTCAACAGACAACTCATGCCAAAGGAAAGGAGGAACAAAGTTTTCATAAAGTCAAGATTCAATGGATAAAATAAACAGCATTTATGACCAAGCATTTCAAACCTGACAGATAAAAAGGCTGATTGAGATAAGCAAGTAGTAACATAGATGCCAAAAACATCAAGGGGAAGCCTCTTTGAGAGTATGAAAAGACAGAAAATCCCCACAACTAGGATCTGATCCAAGAAGCTCTAAGTTCAGTTGCAAAATCCCACTGGATCTAATGAATTAAGTTGCTAACAGATTCAAGAACTGAATCTACCTGTAAAACTTCAAGGTCTGCACATGTAAAGGAACCTCTTTCTTCCTCTGTCTGGAAATTTTTCTGTGCCTTTTGATGCTGTGGTCCTGTATGAGGAGCTGCCTTATCTCAGGAATTCACTTGGTTCACCTTCTTTTCTTTCCCTTGCTTTGCTATAAATTAGACAGACAAAGAATTCATTCTCCATTTTTCCTTTAAAATGAGCTAATTATTCAATCTCTCTTGCCACAGTTTAACACCATCAACTGACAGTATGAGTAATTGTTAATTGAGAGTCCATTTAATGAGCTCAGTTTCATGTTATGAGGACAGAAAGTTGATAACTTTGTGCGGGCAATTGTTAACCAAATCAGCTATGTTCTTCATGTTGCAATTTCTTGCTAATGGCCTATAAACAAGCCATGCTGACAGTACAGTTTAAAATCAATTCCTCCCCACAGCTTTTTCTTTTTTTTCCCCTTTTTTTTTATTCCAATTCAATAAGATTTGGCAAATGGTGCATACTGCAGGCAAACTCATAGATCCTATTTTAAATGCTTTAGAGTCTTCGAATTCACTGAAATTTGTAATGGTTATTTGCTCTTGGAAAATCTCACAATCCATGAGAAGTTATTATCTAAAATTAAACTGCAGGATTCAAGAGCAGAGAACTTTGACAATACAAAAGAGTATTGGACTAGAACATCCACTAACTTTTGTATCCAGGTGCATTCTTGTGGCAGAGGAGATATCCTCTACAGCTTTAGTAGCAGATTTAGACCTGGAGTCCCTCTGCAATCCCCTTTGCATGTCTGTTTCTTATAAGCAATATATCTAAGATGAACATGGTCTGTGTCAGGACCAACACAAACACCAGCATTCTTTCCTCTTCATGAGTAACATGTAGAATCTTCATGCTTCACAGAATTACAGGATCCTCTGCAGGAATGGGCTGAAAATCATTCCTTTTGCAGAAGGTGCACTGCTGTTAATGAGCTGTGTTAACAGGTGAAGGAACCGTGTGAGGAAGTGAACAGGCTGCACAGGGTAAAAGACTGATGGTGTTAAAGTCTCAGGAGTCTCAAACCTCCAATGAAGTGGGTATGCAGGGGGCCTCAGAACCCTGACAAGAGGTTAGTGAAAGGTCTGCTGAACGTGAAGTCTGGAGGCTGGTCACTGCACACACTAGAGGAAGTCTCCTTCTCCAAAAGCAACAAATAGGACTAGAACCTTTTACAACAGGCACGAGGCCCTGGATCTAGAAGGAAAGTTAGCTGATGAAGTGGACGAAGGTCCGTCTGGGATAGAGGGGCCACCTAGAGTAACAGAGCCTATGCCTTGCATCATGACCTTGTCTGGCATTATATGTAATGGAGGGTCTGGAATATAAGGAGCTTATAGTTGAAAATGGCACGACATTCCTCTGAGTAAGGATTAAGGGAGAAACAAGTAATGCAAATGCCATTGTAGTCTGTAGTAGACTACCTAGGTAGGATGATGATGATGCCAGTGAATTATTCTTTGAGGAAATAATGGATGCTCTGAAATCAACCACCCTTATACTTACTGGGGACTTCAACTTGCCAGGTGTTAACTGGGAACACAATACAGCTGGTCAAGATCCAGGAGATTCCTAGAACACCTGGATGACAATTTCACAGCATAGGTCCTAAGGGAGCTGACTCGTCAGGATGACCTCCTTCATCTGCTGCTTGTCAACAGAGTGGATCTTGTGAGCAAAGTGGGGATTGGCAGCCGTCTTGGCCACAGCGACCACAAAGTGATCGAGATTAAAATCTCTGTTGGCAGGAGAAAAAGTGCCAGTGAAACTTCACCCAGGACACAGGGAGAGGAGACTTCAGGCTGCTCAGGGAACTAGTGAGTAAGGTCCCCTGGGAAAAGACTTTAATCACAACAAGCAGGAAAATTGTCAGACACAAATTACTATCAAAACAGACATTTAATTTTGTTGTGTTTATTTCAAAGACTTATATGTGAGCTTCATACATTTAGTGTGATTTTCTAGTGAAAATGAAATGGATTAATTTCTTGCATCCGTTTCATATCAAGTATAAGCATGCCAAGACTAATTTGTTCCAGAGAGATTCCGTATCCAATAGAGTCCTGTGTGACTACTATGCTGAAAACACATAGACATTTATTAGGAAAAATGTCTCCAAATCAGGTACTGAAAGTATTACATGCAGCATTTTTTGTTACATATATTTGCAAGATACTCAAAACACAAGTTCAATTTCTTATACTTGCCATTCACTGAAAGGTAAGAACTCACAATTTTCAGGATGCAAAATGGATGCAAACTGCTTAATAAATGCTTACATTAATTCTTCTCCACTTGCTGTTCTTGGGCTCTGTGGTAGGGCAGGTTTTCTAAGTCACCTGGTAGTTGCACCTGCCTGAATTACATCACCAATAACTTCAAATAATGCACAAATGGAAAGATGTTAGCATATATTTATGGCAGCCTAAGTCTTGCCAAACATCTGAAAGTTCATAAACATTTTCACAAATACCTGACTACTGCCTGAACTCTCATAGAGTGGAAAACACCATACAGAACTGCATCAGAATATTTATTCTGATGCAGTCTTTGTTTTCTTGACTTTATTTTTCATGTGTTTATCAATTCTGTATTATATTAACTTAAGACTCTGTGAGCACAGGAGCTTTTCAGCAGCTCTATTATTCCTATGGAAATCAAGTGGTGATGCAGTGACTTCTAAAACTAATACTTCAAGTTACGTGTCTTCTGTGATCCCTAGGAAATGCCAATAAACCAACAAGTAGCAGAGATGACTGCATTGCAAATAAAAGATTTGCAAAATGTTACATTGTGTTTCTAATTGCAATTTAATTTACTCTCCAAGAAAAAATGTGGACACATTCCAATATGTTTACCAATGATAGTTCAAAGGGTTCTGTAATCAGATTGATACTCTGTTAGCATGCCATAGACTACCAAGCAATTAGACCATGTGCACAGTATTGAAAAGTGGTGTTAGCTGCCAAAGAAATAGGAGAGTGCTTGGCATATGTTTAAAAGTTCATTTGTTCTTTAAGATTAATATTTGAAGCATTTTCTCTCCTCAGTGTACAAGTACAATACATAAACCAGCAACAAGGTCAAGTTTAAAAGACAGCACTTCAGAAGCAGAATACTGTTGCCTTAATGTATTTTACGGAGAAATGCCTTATATAAATATTAGGTGAGCTTAGGGGGATATGTATCAAATGAATGTGAAATTCTTTATTTCATTCCCCTGGGGAGCCATAAATTCTGAAAAACAATTTTGTGCAGCAGAAAATTCTTGTAAATTAAGAATATTGGGAGTTGAATTTTCTTTTCAAAAACCACCTCTAACTCAAATTAGTGGCTGTCAGTGTCAAGTTCAAGACAGAGAAGTCAGTCCAGGTAGATTTTGACTGAAACAAAGTGAGTTAGTGGAGCCAGACTGTGACTAGATGCATGTCATGATGGCTTTTCTCAGTTATGTCAGGTTTTCATCTATTTGCATCCAAAAAGTTTTTCCTTTTAATGTTGTAACATCAAAGAACACAAAGGATAATCAATCATGGATGAATTTATCCAGTTTCTTACAATACACTATGAAGTCTATTATAATCAGCTTTGAGAACTAGCTCTGTTTCAGTTAGACAAGACTCTGCTATAATTTTAAAATGGATTAAGGCAATGAACACAGAGAAATTCTAGTGACAAATGGATATAAATGGCAATATGATCATAAAATTTTGGAATATTTTTGCTGATGCTGTTTAATAATATTGAGTTTCTGCAAGAATTTAAGACAAGAGACCATCCCCAAATGCTGGTTTAAATTACACTTTATATCTTCCTACCTACTGTCACTAACACAAATAATAAAAATCAGAAAAAGTAGTAAGTTAAAGGCAGCATCAATGGGAATTTAGATAGTATGAAACTATTTAGCTGTAAGCCAAAAGAGGGTTTTTTCCAGTAACCTGAATCTTATTGACCTCTAGGATCTAGGTAATATGCAATGAAGTAACATTGAATTTTATTATTTTGAAAATACAGAAGTTGACTTTTGCCAATAACAACTGGAAAAGCCTTTATTGCTTTTGGAAACAATCTCGGTTGTCTTTTTATTCACTACAAAAATAGGCCTCTGATCCTTGACTGGACCTCTGGGCTCTACTACAGTGCAAATAATAAAACAGTAGTCTATATGGTACAGAACTTTTTTCATCTAAAAGGATCAGTGTATCTGTGTACAGTGTATCCCATTCCCTTTCTCTCTTCCCTCACCCAAGAAGTAGCTATTCAAGCTAAGCAAAAGTTTTTAAATGCAAAGAAAAAAATTCAATACCTTCATAAAATATATATCACACCAGGGAATTCCCTCAGCTCCTCACCTCATTTGCATTGGACATACTGGGGAAGGCAGACATCCAAGTTCATGTGATTTTGCTTAAGTGAAGCATGTTAGATATTTGCACAAAGGGGTTGAAGAAAAAAAATTAAATTTTTTTCTGCTACTTATTGGGATGGATTTAACTATCCTCATTTAAAATGTCACTCAACTTAGTCTTTTTCTCATGTCACAAGGTTTCCAGATAAATTTACCTAAAGTTGAGACCATTGAAAAGATTCTTCTGCTCTTTTTTCAATACATTACTGAAAGGAAAAAAAAAAGAGGAAGAAAGAAAAAGAAAGAAAGAAAGAAAGAAAGAAAAAGAAAGAAAGAAAGAAAAAGAAAGAAAGAAAGAAAAAGAAAGAAAGAAAGAAAAAGAAAGAAAGAAAGAATTATATGCTTCACACCAAACATTTTAAGTCTGAAAAAAAAGATAATGAAAAAATCCTCCTCATGTCCCAAACTTTCACCGGGTAAAGCAATACAAATATATATATATATATATATATATATATTATTAATATAATAAATATATAATGAATATATAATAAATATATTATTATAGAATAGTAATGTTTGTGAAGAGGACTTCATGTTTGACTTGATGACCTTGGAGGTCTTTTCCAACCTTAATGACTCTATGATTCTACGTTACCTCATTTAAGAACCAGGAAGGAGATTCCTGAAGTTACATGTTCTTCTGAGTAATTTTGTGAAATCTCAGTATGTTTGCCAAACCAGTGACTTATACAGACAGCTGGTTAATCAACTAAAAGCAAATATTTATTCCCTTTTCTCAGATATCAAACTATTATTGAAAGAATAGGTTTCCACAATCATTCAGCTCCTTCATTGGAGGACTGTAACTTGTCATTGATTAAGAAGGAAATGTGCTGGAAAATGAGGGGGAAAATAATGAATTAGCTGATACAGAAGACTTCATTTTACCATAATTAAATTAAAACAAAATTTTTTAGAAACATCCAGATCACGCAAAATTGACATCTCTTTGCCATTCCCTGATGTAAGAATATAAATCTGTGACACCTATCTCACTACCATCTCTTTTGTCCCTTCTGCATTTTACATATATATATCTATGTCTATCTTATGGTCCTGGTTTAAGAAATCCCACAGCACACAATATTTAATTATAGTAGACATTCTTTCAGAGTTATTGCAGATCTGAGGCTCCATCATTACTGAAAAACATTCTGAAATTTCAGTAATCTAGATAAAATATATATTGGCAGAATTTCTTTGAAATTTTAAATTTCATGCCATTGGTTGAATAAATCTGTCTTTCAGCTAAGGAAAACATAATGAAATCTATTTATTTTCCATTCTTTGCTCTGCTATAAACAGGGTTTTTTGGTGTCAGATGATCTTTAGGCCTTTTCAATGACTGTGCAAGTTTTTGTTTCTATTACTCATTTTGCTGCCCTGTTTATTAGCTAACAAGTAGCATTCCTAGAAAAGCCTTTTCAAATACTCTCTTTTTTCAGATATCCAAATGATAGCTCAAGATTATTCTCATGACAGAAACACAAATGATAAGACTAGTTAAAATATTCTGAAAAATTCTCAGAGGTTATATAAATGTTTATGAACTTGCTTTAACTTACACTTATTTTTTAATAAAATTTTATTAAGCTCCAGAAAGTTAATTCAATTACTATAAAAGTGATAATAATTATTTCTGGGAGAAATCTAGAATCTGAATAGACAGGAAAAAAGAAAAAAAAGAAACAACAGTGAAAAACCAACCAACCTAGGAACCAAAACAGTCCAGCAATATTTGTCTGTCTGGCTATGAGAAGAATTTGATTTTGATCTTACTCTCTCACCTACCTTCAATGAGTAAGTTGTTTAAGGATTCTTGAATGTTCCTAAAACTTATTAACTTTTACAGTATTAATACATGTATGTATTCATTAGATAGGGGTGGTTCTGTCCCCAGACTTGTTCTTCAGTTGCCCTAAGATGATTAAATCATCTTCCTTCTCTATTCACAAGGACTCACTCCCATTTCTTTGGGCCAGGCTGGACTAATATTTTTTTGGAACTACGATTCTTCACAAATCTGTGTCAGACACCTTTATAATACATTATAGCCTGAATTACACTGAAGAAAACATTCACTGGGAAATAAAATGGTGGAAGGAACTTAAATTATATTCTATCATATCAGAGTTGTTCTTCCTTTCCCTGTTTGCTACCCTGTGAGAGAGAAGAATTTGTGTGGATTAGGCTTTCCAGATGGCCTGGAAGAAACCTGTCTCCTGAGTATATTCTGATTTTTCTTTTTTAGTGCCTAGTATGTATGCTAAGTGGTTTTAAAAATTAAAATGTTACATATCCTTAATAATTATTTTAAAATGAAGATATTATATATTAGGATTAGAAAGATTATTTGAGATTTAATGCTCTACTGGCAATGTGGCTGGAGCCTCATAAAAAAAATTCAAACCCTAGTAGTGACCTAACAGTTTTTTCAAAATATTTCTTATTCATGGAAGCTGAAAAATAAAAAAGTCTAAACAACATCTTGATTTTGTTTCAGACACTGAATGAATATACGTTCTTGAAATTTTTTCTATAAAACGGTTTAGCTTAGTACAGAAAAAAAAAAAAATCCTGTTACAGTATGACAAATCTTCCATTAGCATATCTTAATCAATTGAATAAAAATGCTTCAAAGACTGCAAAGAAGCATTTGCACTAAATATGATCAGCATTTCTCAATAATACATTATTTATTTGGCCAGCTAGGTTTGGAAAACTCCAAACTCTTTAGCCATCACTTCCCCAAAGAAATAACACTTGGCACATCTTTGGTATAAAGATCTTCAGGGAAAGTAAGTGAGGAGCCTGGGAAGAGAAATCCTTATGCTTTGAAGGAATCTGTTCTGTTTAGGAATAGGCAAAATCTTTGTGGGTTGAGTTAAGATTTGAAACTAGAGGAATAAGGTCTGGTTCTCTCTGACACAGGTTCCCTAAGAAGTATCATTTTCTCTGTCACATAACCTCTTCCTCTTGTAATTCTTATTTGTAGGTTTGGGATTTTTAAAATTCTTATATTATATTACAAAATTGTTAAGAATACTGGTTGAAAGTGTATGAATGTTGAACAGAAAATTATTTATACTTCAACGGTTATTATCATTCTTTTACTTTAGTATTTCTATTTTCCCAGTGCATTTTTCCCAACTGCATATTTCACAGACCTTTAGTTTTTGGTTTATCAGGAAAGAACACTTTTCTCTCTTTACTGGAAGAAGTCTGCATGCCCTTCTGCAGAGCTGGATTTGCTCCCATACTGTTGAGAAACTGATGTCAAATGGTCTGTCTAGCCAAAAGGTTTTTGAAGCCTCCTTGTGTTTGTGATTTATAACGCCTTAGCACAATTATGTGCCACAGAGTTTGTAGGAAATATGATTGTCACCATGTACCAGCCCTGCAGGAAATATCCCTGCCAGATATTATTAGGAGTGTGAGGTGATTTATTCAAAATAAAATCTGAAACAAGCCAGCTTTCCCTCAGTTACCCTCAGTCTCTCCCAGTCTCATACTCAGAACCACCAGGATGTGCAGAGCCCAAGGAGCCTGTCCAGCAGCCAGGTACCTCAAGGTTAATCCAAGTTTGAACTCCAGGATCCATTGTGATGACATGGTGGAAAAGGGACATAAGCTGTCAAGTCCTCCTCATGTCTCCAAGGTTTCTCCTAGGATGGGGACTACATGCAAGTTCCAGATATGCCTTCTCCTGCTGGGATCCCGATGCTGGATAGCGGATGGCTGATCTGGTAGCCATTAACAGAGGCCATTCAGAGAGCCCTGTTCCTGTTAATAAGCTCTGAACCCCATCCCATTCCTTCTGATGCATCTACATGTAGACATCCCCATTCACTCTTCATTAACCGATTTTTCAGAAAATGTGTTCCAGTCTTCCTTATTACACCGTAACAGCCTTTTTGGCAAGTAGGACTCTATGGTTATGTTTTAAATTACTTAAGGAAAAGTATCGGTGAATATACATAAATCATATACCAGAATAGAGAAAAGCTACAGATGTGGAACAGAGTATCTAATGAGGAGCAGCAAACCTGTGAGACCTATTTTCCCCTAGAGACAAACCTGTTCTTTCTAAACAGAATCACTCACATGCAGCTGTGTGCAGATGAATTTTAATTATTTTTGCCAGGAGATTTTATTTCTTCTGTATCTGAACAACTTCAGTCCCTGTGTGGGTGTTTTTTTGAAAGTTTTGCTACCTCTTAAAAAATGGAATACAATTTATCAGTCCTCAGCATCATGAAAATGAATGTCCTAAAATAGTGGAAAGGTTATTGAATAATAGTAACTACTACCTGTGGTTAGCAACATTTTTTATTCTACAGCATTTTGTTTGTGCAAAACCCCAAATTTCTCTGGAGTAAACTAACTCAAACATCTGAAGGAATAATTTCCGCTAGAAATAAATGCCTCTGGGGAAATACTCTTCAGGGGATTTAGCTCTTACTTTCAAATCTTTAGTTCCTCAGATGAGATTTGTGTAATTGTAGGAAATATTCAAAAAGCTTCCAGGCTTCACTAGCAGCTGGGTCAACATCTACTTGATTTTCTCTGGCCTCCTGATGAAATAGTCTCCCGCTGAATAAAATGTTTCCTTAACTCATGTTTTCCTACAGTCTGAGTAATGATTTTTTTTTTTCTGCGATTTTTTACTCTAAAGGAAAAGAGTAGCAGGTAATTTCAATTTCTCGCACACTTCCTCTCTCTTTTTTGTGTGTTTGTTTGTTTGTTTTGTTTGTGGGGGAAGGGTGCGGTGGGTTGATCTTGGCTGGATGCCAGGTGTCCACAATGCTTCTCAGCTGGGAAGGAGGGGAAAAATAAGATAGAAAACCCCCCCACAGGTCAAGATAAAGGCAGTTTAATAAAGCAAAAGGAAAGGTTACACACAGAAGCAAAGGAAAACCAAAGATTTATTATTTACTTCCCGTCAGCAGGCAATGTCCTGCCTCTTCCTGGGAAGCACTGCTTCAGTACACGAAGCGGCTGGTCTGGAAGATTAGTGTCATACATAATGAATACTCCCTCCTCCTCCTTTCTCCTAGCTTTTATTGCTGAGCAGATGCCACACGGTATGGAATAGCCCTTTGCTCAGTCTCTGTTCTGTCTCTGTCCCCTCCCAGCTTCTTGCCCAATTCCAATACTGGCCTTTGGAGAGGGGGAATGTTGGTACAGCCTTGGTGCTGGGCCAGCACTGCTCAGCAGTAGCCAAACACTGGTGTGTTATCAACACCTTTGTAGAATCCAAACACAGCACAGCACTGAGGGAATGCCACAGTGCTGGGGGGGAGTTAATTCCACCTTAGGCAGACCCCACATGGGGTAGGGGTATCTGTGTGTAGTTGCTATATTGTGACAATCTATCCACCATCTTCCATTCTATAATCAAAATTCAAGTTCTCGTAATGGTCACCTGAACCAAAGCAAATATATTTTTTTTAATTAATCCCCTTCCCCAAGAATAGCTAACCTATGACATCCTGTTGTTTTCTTTAATGTAGTTTTTTGGGATACTGGATTGAATATTCCTTTACTATCTGACACACTTGAGCTCAATGCCTTTTCTGCCAGAGAGTACTCAAACTCCCACCCCCTGGGAGAGTCATGTGGCCGCTAGACTGCCGATGAAAGGAGACCACTTCACTTTTTGTTGAACCTCTTTCACTATGTGTCAAAAATCTATACTGCACTAGACCAGAGAGAAGGGACAAAAAAGCAGCAAGAGTTCATATATGAGTGGTTGGGGATTGGCCTTCCAGCTATTGGGGAGCTTTCCAGGCATGATTCAGGGACTGTGCATTTTCTGCTAAATAGTGGTTGGAAAAAGTCACATAAACATTTCCCTGAACAGGAACCAGGTCTTAGAGTGAAGTAGGTGAATGTTCCAAGGAAAGATCTATCAGATCTCCAGTTATTCTAAGACAGGAATAATTCCAGCACAGGACTCAAACTTTGCTCTGCTTTCTGCCCTGCAAAGCCTCTATCAGAGACCTGAGGGAAAGCTCTTGGGAAACAGAAGATCACACTTTGGGAGTCTGGGGTAAACCTTTGCTATGCACTGTACCACTAGATAAAACAAAGCACCAGTGAGACCAGTAGCTTCTCCTTCAGAGGTCTTGTGAAAATCAATAATTCTTTCAAGAGTGACAGCCATTCTGGGCTGTTTGGCTTTCAAAACAGAAGGGAAAAAACCTGAAGTACCTGGAGTTTGTCTCAAATTAGGTGGCAACTGAGTGAGAAGTTTGGATCTTACCCTTTGTACATAAGTGTAAGATGAGTGAAGTGGGAATTCCTCGGCTTCTCCTTCACATGTATTCTGGCTGTTTTAAATGTTAACTCTGATTCACATGACTACACCTGTAACATTTTACACGGCACTCACGGCAGTTTTTTTCCCTGTAGTGCTGGTAGTTAATGGGTTTTCAGGATCAGAGATTGGTAATGAGCAAAGAGCTCACTTTGCAGAAATGTGTCGCAGAAGTGGAGCCTTCTCTGGGTTAGCCTTTAAGCTGAAATTGTCAATAAATTTCAGCTGAAAGTGCAGACTTCTTTCTGGCTGTGGGGACGGTAGTTTATATAATACAGATATGTCACCAAGACCACTAATCCTACTTTCAAAATACACTGCATAGTTGCTAGCTAATAAACAAGCTGGGCTATTTGAAAGAAAACCATTCATTGTAAGGCTATGGCAGTGAAGGTGTCAAGTAAATTTCCCAAATAAAATATGGCCATCATATTACACATATTTTAGACTGTGTAGTTGCCTGTACCTTTGTTCTGTTTGGCTTACTTATCGGTGTCATCTGTCAAGCAATACTAAAGTGAATTGGGTAATCATTCCGTCTCACGTATTTCATCTGTTTACTGATCAATACTTGGATTCTGAACTTGGTGCGTTGAAAGAAAACTGACAACAACAAGCCCTAGCTTTGCTCTTTTTAAAAGGGCAGTTAAAATATCCTTTAAGATGGAGCAAGCTTGGGAATAATAGGACATGCTTCTCCACTTCAAACTGACTTCTAGCAAAAAAAAAAAAAGTGAAATAAATGAGGGCAAAATTATAATGCTGAGACACATGAAAACTCATAGCAATCTTTACAACAAGAATTTATATTGGTTATTTTCAGTGCCTTTAAAATGTCTTTCTGTCTGAAATTGAGGGTGGACAGGGTTGAAAATAAAATTGTGTCTCATATTGATATGTCAATCACAGTTAACAAGCACTGTTGGGAGGTAATCTCTTTCAATCAGTTTCTTGCTGGCTGGGAGACAGCATTTATTACTCTGCAAATGAACCCGCCAACTGCTTTTTGCAGGAGGTATCAGGAGGGGACATGAGTTAGAAAGCTGGTTAAGTGGGGTCACTAAGGAAGTGTAAGCGTCTCTAAAGGTTAAGATGAACTGAAAATATCCTCTGTGGGATATTTTCCTTGAAAAACAAAAGGAGGAGAGAACTTTTTTTTCTCAAAAATAGTCTGGAGTATCTTGGGTTCTCTGAGATATATTAAAAATATGTGTCTTGTTACAAATAAAAATATTGTATTTGTAACAAACCCTCCCTCTCTTCCTCCAACCCTCTCTCCCTCCCTTTCTTGTTTCCTTCCTTCCATGGTGGAATAGTTGTAATTTCTCAGCAGTACATGAGTGCCTTTCTAAGGAAAGATCCTACATGATCTACAGCTGCCTCATTGAGACGTATGTTGTATTACACTATTGACACTAAGATCTAATTCACTGAAAGGAATAGTGCCTGCTTTGGAACATTGGGTTTTTCCTTTGAAAAGGAGCTCTCTTTCCTCACTGTGTGTTATGTAGAGCTAACCTAGAGGCTCCTTCTGTTATATCAGCATAAGAAAGGGCATGCATCTTTATCAGCCTCTTATCCTGGGAAAACCATGAAGCAGATATAATTATCACAGCATTTTATGCTTTGGCTGGTATAACTTCTTGTGTTTGTCAAATCATTGAAATCAATAAGGTTGACTATAATGCCAGAATAATTATACTGGCAAAATATTTAAGAGTTGTGTGGTAAAAGGTAAGTCCTATGTCTTTGTTTCATGGATATTACACTCTAAGAAGAGGGGGAGAACAAAAGACATAATGATTTTCCCTGTACTTTACAGAATCTGCACAAAGGCAAACTGCTGCTCTTAAATTCGGGAGAGGACATGCATTGCACCTTAACTATGTTCAGAGGTTTATGATCAACAAGATATGTCTAGAGATATAAAGTCACAGTGATGGTAAAATGACAAATTTAAAATGTGGACAAGCCTACCTGCTTGCTACATATGAAGGAAGGTTGCATTTCTCAAACTGTAAACTTTGGTCACTGGCATTAACACTAGGCTCCTGACTCCTTCAGATTAGTTATCAAAGGCCAGTAGTGTGTATTAGTTTCCCACTTTCTATCTGCCAGGAAAATTTTGTCTCAGAAAAATGTGATTTTGCATTTCTATCCATAAGACTGGGGCTGGGCCATTGTTGCATACAAATAATGTGATGTTGCATATCCAAGTCTGAAAATTATGAAAGTTTCAGTCAATACAGTTGTTGTTAATGCTAGTGGTTTTTTTATGGTATTTCGGTGAGAACAGACCTGTTGTCTCTGCGTAGTAGCTGTTTGTTAAAGTTTTTCTGTTGAAATATGTAAATGAAGAGAAGTGAAAATGGACATGCTCCAGAGTTACTTTGGATAATTAGAATTTTCTTTTCCTGTAATATATTGATGTTTCTGTTCGAAACTTTCCAAATCATGCAATTTTCCATGAGTTAATTTCAATGCAAAAATAAGATTTTTTCCTATGAGAAATTTCTGATCTTTCTCATGGGAACATCCACACAGTATCTGCAAGTGATAATACTGAGATGCACAGAAACTGAAATTCAAAAAAAAAATTGTAAGAGCACTTCATTTTCTAGGCATTCGCTAACAAGGAGGAACATAAAGGAGGAACATATTTGAGCACCCTTACGTGCCTCAGTTAACTCTTGTGTGGTTTCATGTAGAACTCATTCCAAAACAAAACACTAAAATTTTGACCCAAGTGGACTGGGAAGTGGTTTTCCCTCTTTACAAAACTTGCTGGCATTGAAAAAAGGAATGAGTTTTACATGAGAGCAGACATTATTCAGTCACTGACACTATAAGTGATGTAGAAATTTTTTTTAGTTTGAAGATGAGTAGTCTAATTACTCAGTTAGAAGTTTCAGTCTTGCAACCAGGTTCATCCTAGTTGTCCACAATAAATTTGCAGTGGGTCTTAAAATGCCTACTGTGAATGCTCTAACCACCTGGAAATCAAATCACTTTCACTGATCTAATCAATAATGAAGATTCAATTTTCGATGGGAAATATAAAATAATTGACCATTCATGTATGTGATAGGCCAGTCAGTTAACTACTATACATCCCTTTGATTAAAAGACAGAAGTGAATTTGTCATTTAGAAAACAAATTACGCTGGTTATTTTAATAAAAAATCTCTTCTTTTCCATGAACATTTACTGTAAAAGAGATGTTCCAACAAAAACCAAAACAACAACAAAAAAATTCTGACTTTGAATAAATAATATTCTCTGATTAAAATTATCATACATTTCAAAATTGAACAGTTTTAAAGATAGTTTACATGGGTGTTTTTTGGGTCAACCTAGTCTTCAGTATAAGAAAGAAAAAATCTGCCCATAAATGATCTCCCCTTACTTTCAACTTGGTAATGACTGTCACTGGAATAAAGTGCATTTAAAAAGTCTTAGTTGATTCTGTGTGCTAGCTTCCTTAAAATGACATCTGCTTCTACAGTTAAAAGTTGCTAAATTAGTATATGTCTTGGGGTGACTTTATAATGTGTATCCCATATCACTGCCCTGTGCCCAGAAATTAATTTTTGTGCCTTTCTATGTCTTTAAACTGAGCCTGAGAGGGGGGAGGAAAAACTGAGCAAAACTTTTTCAAAGCAGTTTGTTTTCATGTTCCAGGTCACACAGAGATAGAGACTTTTTTTCAGCTGTGGCAGGAGAATGAGAGGGAAGGCAAGCACCCTTGCTTTTCTTTCCAGCCGGCTTTCAGCAGTTTTTTTCTTCTCAGCTCCTTTTTCCCTTGGGAGAGTTGAACTTTTGTTTTCCTGGGACTTCGTTTTTTTCCTTTTCTCTCTGCTGGATGGTTTCAACATCAGAATACATTGGGAGGTCTTTCCACCGAGGCCTTGGCCCTGGAGGTGGGCCCACCATCCCGTCACAGCTCCAAGGAGGGGGAGTGAGATCTACGGAAGGACTCTGAATTTTCCCCCAGGTTCCTCTCAGCAGAGCAGGAGGTTTTATTATTTAGCATCATTATCCCTTTTCCTGTGTGTTTATTAAATAAATGGGTTTTATCTCTTTCGCTTTCCTTCGAGGAAAATTTATTTTTTCCCGACCCTGGGGGGGAGGGGTGGTTGTAGCCTGCCTTCTCTCGGAGGATGTATTTCTAAATTTGGCCAAACCGGAACAGTATACAAATCTTTTCATCAATGTAATTTAGTAGACATCTATTTATCAAATGATCTCACCTTATTTTCATTACAGCCTTAAGAAAATATTTTTGTTTTAATCAGGAGAAAGATAACATATTACTCGGACTTTTATTCTTTGAAACACGTGAACATGTATCTTTAGCAAAGGATTTTAGTGAATTCAAACAATTAAATGCTTATTTGTTATAGACCAAATAAAATTCACCTGTAATTTGGAAAGTTCTGACAGGATTTTTGTGTTAACTGCACATCTGTTCCCTCCCAGAGCACAACTGCTGGTCATTGAAATGAATATTTCTTACACATCTTTCAGATATAAGGATAATGGCTACTCCACGTCCCAATGTAATGTTCTATGTGGATAGAAAACCCTAATAATAATAAATTAGGGTTTATCTTACCTACTTTTACATATCTACATTTTTGTTTAAGGCTAAATTTGATTAAATGTAGGCATCTACTTTAAATCGAGATTCTTTGCACAGTAGATTCATTTGAGTACAATAACATCTCCATAGACTAAAAAAGATTTAAGAGGATAATTTCAGATATTAATGAGAAATTCATGTGAGAAATCCACAAGAAGATAGATAAATCCCAGTGCTTTTCTGTATTGTGAATGACCTACTTCAAGGCCAAATACTCAAGACTGGCTCCAGGGTCAACGAAGTGGAGTTGTCTGGTTATCTGGTTGTCTGGTTATCTCTGAAAATTGACATTTAAAGCTCATCAGATGGATTGTGCCCTAAAAGTTTTACATGGTGGATCCCTTCATTTGATCTAACTGTTCTTATGCCTGATTTAACTATAATAGGGATTCAATTTATATTCAGTAAATTAAATAGTGTTTAAATTTAATGATGGAATTTGAATAATGAATTTGTATAAATGATGGATTAAGTGAGTGACAGATAAGGAGGTATTTTGGGGCATTTTGGGGAATCCCCAAAGCAACACTCAACTGTCATACTATTGCCCTTGCTTCAGCGGCTCCTCCGAGGTAGTACACGTAACACAAGTGGTGGCTGTCTATGCTATTTATTTTGTTAACCTCTGTCTTGATATATTTTTCAGATAAGTAAAGTTACCACAAAATTATATACACTTGAAAGAGCTGTCTGACTGTCTCACAAGTAATATGAATCTCACATATTTCAAATGTATCCTCACAGAACTGTGGATCTAGGCACATGGTACTTATAAGTTGGAAATCAATGGTTTCATTAATAAAAATAATGTGTCCATGCATGAAGCTGTGGAAAGCTTCTCTAGGGATTATCTGCCCTGGAAGGACTGCTGTTGTATTGAAGTCTACCACTAACATAGATAAAGGATTAGAAGACAAAGTTTGGGTTTTTTCATCTTGTCATCATTGTCATCAGTAGCAAGATTAATTAATGTAATAAAACTAATTTTATGTTGATATATCTGAATCCATATCACAAATGTTGTTGGCATAGTGGTAGCAGATAGAACTTTTTTCAGAAGAACATATGGCTACATAATTTTTCCCATGATGATTTTTAACATACCTTTAATGTATGGAAATACAACACAAAAAGTGGTGTAGTCATTACAGTCTTTTGAGGGCCAGATTAGGTCCCATGAATAACAAGAACCATTTTGGTCTTATTAGGGGTATCTAAAGATAAATGTGAAAGAACAGATATTTCTGTACTTCCTAATAAACGTTATGTTCAGATTGCCAAGTCATTCAGCTCATATTCCTCATATTCTTTCACATTTACTGGACAAGGCAAATGAATATACATTAAAAAGTGTTGTATAACTGCCCCTTTAGCTTCTCAATTTTATAAAACTTTCTGATGAAAGTTCGAGAGAAGACCATTTTATCAGTAGCAATATAATCTGATGTCAAACCTCTGAAATGCTCTGGGCAGGACATATGGAAAATCAGACCATATAAAATAAGTTTTTCCACTGAATATCTCACTATTAAGACATATGTTCATAATCCTAAATAGGCCTAAGTCCTGCTGTGACAAAAATCATATGTCCTATGAATTGTGCATTCTGTGCAGCTATTCAAGATTTATATTCCAAAAAGAAAACGAAAGAAAGAAAATGCTAGAAAATATAAAGGAAATTAAACAGCATTAATCATTTTCTTTTTCTGGTAAATGGACTGTGTAATATTCCAATTTTTAATATAATTTCTAATATCCCTCAGGTATTGATTCTATTGTGGCTCTGTTAGAAAATTAAACAGCAAGAAAAGATTTTAAAGAAGAATTATTTTATCTAGTAGAATAACAATACAGTGAGAGTAAAACAACAAAATGATGAATTGATTATAGAACAATAAGTGAAAAAGAATAGGAAAAACTTAACATTAGCAAATTAGCAAAATGTCGAAGTCTTCAAAGATTTCACAGAATTATGGAATTATAGAAATATTTAGTTTGGAAAAGACCTTTAAGAATACCAAGTCCAAATCTCAGCTTGTCATAGAATGAGATCAGTTTGGTCAGCAGGACCTGCCTTTCATAAACCCATCTTGACTGGCTCATACAGAGAAAAAAATTAAACCAATTATTTTTATAAAATTACCTCTGCCTGAAAGCTTGGCTAGAGTAAAAAGAGAGGAAAATATAGGATTAAAATAGAAAGTGGGTAGGAAAGGCAAGCACTTTTAAATCTGAATAAAAGTTTGATGAAACAGTAAAAATTAAGGGAAATCAACTGCTTTTTCAATTGGTGACCTTAATTTTCAGACTGTTAGAATGTCTCTTTTTAACTAAGAAACTAAAATTTGGTTAACTGCTGTGCTTTCTTGCTGTATTATTAGCTGGTAGAACAAAAGAAAAGATTTTTGTTTGGCGTCAAAATTTTATGACTGATATTGCAAAAAATGAAATCTGCTCTTCATTTCCAAGATAAGTGTTGAAAAGAAAAGATCACAGAATCAAATTAATATTACTTTCTTTCTTCCTATTAGCTGCTTTTCATCTCATTCTTTTATTTGTATAGATAAGACAGCTGTTGTTGCTTTTCTCTCTGCCACAAAGGTGCAAGGTATTCTTGTTTTGTATTTTGCAACCAATAATAACAACGTGCTAATAACAATATGTGCGTGTGTGTATGTATAGCATGCTGCTGCTATTTTACTGTATTACAATGAGCAAAATCAAGTAAACCATGACATTAAACAAGAAAAATTATCATTTAGTACTCACTGATTTTAAGACAGTTAACTCCATAGCTGCTCTTAACCTGTGGAACCTTAACTTGAATCTCTTAATTTAAGTCATATTTCTTTGAATCATAGTGCAACTCTTTACTTACATCCAGAGCTCACATTTTATGTTTCTGGAGCCATAATAGCCACTTCAAAATAAGAGAAAGAATTTTATATACATATAACTCTTTGGTATCTTATGACCTGGAATGGACCTTAAAAAAAGTGTAAATTCCTTGTTTGGGTGTTCAACCATCAAAGTCTACCCATTCTTCTGAGAAATTCTGAGAAGCTCCACAGAGATTTTCAGAGACAGACGATTGATTCAAATTTTAGGTTTTTTTGTTAAGATAGGGGTGGAGTTCCTGTTCATGCTCTGAAACAGAGAGATGGTACAATATCTTCAAAAACAATTGCATTGATGCTTTCAGTAATGGCAAAAAAATAGATATCTCTTCTTTGATCTTGTTCTCAGAAACATCTGAATTGTTTTAAGTGTCATTTTCAAGGACATTTGAGCCAGAGGCACAGTCATTCTTTGTGGAATTGCTAATTTGAGTGGTTCAAGTTCAGCAAAGCAAATTAAAACAGTGTTTAGATGATATTAGCCATGACTCTTCCCCCATGTGAAAAAAGCAAGTCATATAATTCTAATATTTTAATTCTTTCAGTGTTTATCTCTTCTTCCAAAAGATAGTTTAGAGTTATCTTGAAACTTAATGAAGCTTACCTAGTAGTAATATATTGAATTTTGACAGTACTTAAAGGATTAATATTAATGTGAAGTAGACTTACAGAAATCGGAAATTAAGCTATATATTGACTACACTACTCAATAATTATCTTGATGAGTCCTGTCAGTCTCATTGAGCAAGATGACAGCTTGCTTTGTTCTTCTTTATTGTCCAAATTCTGAAAATATTCAACACAAAATTCAGACAAAAGATAAGATGGAAACAGTGTCACAAGGAATTTTAAATGCTAGGAAATTAACCCCAGTATGAGACACTCAATCACAGTTAAATCTAGAACAAACACAGTTAGAACATAATTACGCAAAGAGCTGGAAATAGTTAACAATTCAGAGCCTTGATTTCACCTAGCATGTTACTTTGGTCTACTTGCATTTATATACCCACATAAGTCACACTGGAGGATGCAGCACAGCTATGATATTTTTCTCAGTCTTCTCTGCTTTACAAACTGCTGCTTGATTTATTCAACCTGGAGAAGGCTCTGGGGAGACCTTAGAACACCTTCCAGTACCTAAAGGGGGCCTACAAGAGAGCTGAAGAGGGACTCTTTACAAGAGCATGCAGTGATAGGAGAGGGGGGAATGGCTTCAAACTGACTGAGGTTAGTTTTAGATAAGCTATAAGGAAGAAATTCTTTCCTGTGAAGGTGATGAGACACTGGAATGGGTCTCTCCCCATCTGGGGAGATGTTCAAGAACAGGCTGGATAGGACCCTGGGCAGCCTTGTCTAGTGGAAGTTGTCCCTGCCCATAGTGGAGGGAGGGAGGGAAAAAGATGGGGCATGGTTTAATGGTGGACTTGGCAGCGTTAGTTTGATGGTTGGACTCAGTGATCTTAGAAGTCTTTTCCAACATAAATCATTCCATGATTCTGTGATCTTTAAGGACCCTTCCAACTCTAGCCATTCTATGATTCGATTCTACAGTTCTATTCTTCATTTTATTCTAAAAAATTTTCACAAACATGCAGTACTGTTGCAAAGGTAAAGCTTGACAGGTCCTGCAGATATTTACCAGGTTGTCTTCACACTATGCCAATCTACTGTGATTTCTTCCCTGGTACAAGAATAGCCACAGTTCTGCCCCACCCCACATATATCAGTGTTCTGTTACATTTTAAACAGAGGTAAAAATTTTGGCTGTAATAACAGGCAGCAATTAAATAAGTTGTTATTTATTTTAAGAATCACCTGATAAATCAGCTCTTAAAATGGTTTCTCAAGGAAAGCAGTATTTTGTCTAGGGGAGGTATGTATTTGTTAAGCTTGTGTAATAGGAAGAAGAAAGAAGCTTTATGAGGGAAATGAAGACCTGTTTAAAAAAGATACGTTTCATAAAAATGACTTATTTATTCAAAACTATAATAAAAAAAAGCCTACTTCTCAGACAACTTGATTGGGACTGATTCTTTGTTTCTCAGGAGAGCTGTAGTTCACATGCACCTTCCTCTGTATGCTGGCTTTTAATTGTAAACACCACTTCTGCTAAAGTGTCATATCTGGAGATATCTGTGGCAGTCTTCAGCAGTTCAGCAAACACAGCAATTGTGTGGTTGGAGGTATAGTCCTGTCAGGAATCATAATCTACAAAGAGAAGTGGTAGAAGCTGATGGAAGTATACTTCTTATACATTACAACAGTAGCACATCTTGGAAACTGCCCATGGGGAATATTTAGCTAGAAATCTGCGGGGTATTTTTTTTCCCCAGAAGTCAAATGCTACTACTCAAAATCTCCTGGACTTAGAGTCACACTCTGGTTTTAATAAATATCTTTCATCTGAACCACTTGCTTACAGCCACCAGTTTGGACTGTTGCTAGGATATCTCAGTGACATCTCAAACAAATTTCTTGTTTTTTCTCTCTAGGCCATGCTCTTTCTCAGGGCCCTGAGTGCAGCAGAATCTTGCTGTCCTGAAATATTTTTCTCTGTACTCAGCCTTTGCAACCCACTAACAGCCCTCAGGGATTTAGTTGTCCCTGTTCAAAGTTTGCTCTGATGTGGTGCAGTCATGTAATCTTAGATCAGATCTCTGGAAAACAAAGAAGCAGCAAGAAGAGATGAAATGAGCATCCCCTTGCCTGGATGTTGATTTATACATACTATATCATGAAACGAAGAGCAATGAAGGGCTACCGTGTCTTGAAACAAAACTTTGTGTGTGCTACTTCAGAATCTTATGTTAGAAATGTGTAATGCAATTGCTTTGAAAAATTATTTTCCCTAAAACTGTATTTAGCAAGCAGTGTGTCCTTCTCTTTTGTAAGTGAAAATTTCCCCAGAAATCTCAAAGAAAGTAAATTAAAAAGAGAGCCTTACAGCATAAAAGTGTCTTTGTATTCTTTTATAAAATATACTGCAGTGTTCTTATAGTAAGGATGTGCAGTCTAAGGCATGATAGGAAGTAATATAAACCACAATTTCTTGAATAAATTAACAAAATTTTCTGAAGGTTTGCCATATTTTTTATTGATTGGTCACATATTTATGCATCCACAATTGTAATTTAACATGTATATTATAACAATGAGAAAACAAATTTGCTCCTCTCTAAGTCTCTTCTGATATGAGAAGACAGGTTTTGGTCCTATGTAGAGCTGGTACATTTGCCATTTCTGTTACATTATGAAAACATGGAATTAGGTTAAATGCTAAGACCTTACACTTTATTTTTACAAAGTGATTGTGCACAAACAAGTATTTACGGCTTCATATTGAACAAACTCCATCAACACAGAGATAAATAGGTATATATGTCTATTTGACTTCCTTACATGAGCACACAGATACGTTTTCAACACAGAGACAACTGAGCTGGAAAATCCTAATTCTTAATCCCCATGGCTTTTATCTTTTCTCTATTCTGTTCTGGGCTGTTCCATCTGATCAGTCAGAAGACAACAAAATCAGAGATATTTTATAAATTTCTGTGTTTGTTCATTTAAAAGGTAAAGGATATTGCAAAGTAGATTTGTTTCCTCATATTAGTTTTGCATCCTTTTTCCTACTCAAAGTTTTGACAGTTGGAGTCTGACATGGTATCAGCAAAGAAAAAGAAAAAAAAAAAAAACAAATTAGTAAAATTGACTATTCTCCTGTGGATTTTCTATCAGGAGTTGTGATGCATCGGGCAATTTCTAAAGAGTTTGCTGCACAGCTTATTGCAAAAGACATATTAGTGTTATCGTAGCTGTTACACTGCATGCATGTATTCATTTGGCACATTTTTACATTTTGTAAAAATATCCATTGATTTTAGGTCTTCTGCAAGTGATGAAAAACAGCTACTAGAGACAATAAAAGAGCAGTGTTGTTCAGTCATTCCCATGAAATCCAATATGCTCTCTCTCATAACCTGTGGTCATTTTATAGCGTTCCGTCATTGAGATATGTAAGTGATTATTCTGTTTGCATTAAATTGAGAAAAATAATGCAATGAGGTTCAGTTGCAGGTGCTTAAGAGACAAAAGACAATCAAGTACCCAAGACCAAAGAAGAATCCAGCTGATGATCAGCAATATAAATATTTTAACTACGGAATAGAAAATGCATGGGGCGCAGTAGAGAAAAATTTTTTATATTTTTAAATAATTCTATTTTTATTGCTCACTATATTCTCAGTGGCCAAATGTGACTAAATATGGATTTTGGTATTACTTTAAATGATCACTAGTGTCCTTTTGCTCACTCTAGCTGGATGGTAGCAAGTTAGTAGGAAAATCTCCTGAGATGTGATACCAAAGAACAGATAAAGGCAGACCACTGCTGAAGAAGCCAACACAGACTCAAAAAAAAGGAAAAAGAAAAAGGCAATTTTTAAAAATTTATTTTCAGGGCATACAGTACTAATACTAAATAGCAAATTTATCCTCTAAATAAATGCAGATGACACACTATACACTGTCTTACACTGCAGGTTACTTGTGGGGAGGACTACTTTCCTCACTAAGGTTACTTATTATGCCAATAAATCCTGACTATATTTGCACTCCAGTAGATGGTAGCATAAAGGAGAACCAGATGATGATTAGCCTAAATCAAAATAATTTTCATAATGCTGTGATGGTCTGTAAAACAGTGAAAATATTTATTGAACGTGGTAACTTGTGTTGCATGATGTTGGAATCAATGAGAGGAAGGTATATAAAATTTCTCCTTTTGGGATACATTTCTTTTGTGGTTCAAAACTCTGGAAGCTGTTTGAATTCATCTCTCTGCAGAAATACATGCCCTAAAGGGGGATTTTCTCTTAGAAAATAATGATGTTTGGCACCTATTCCTCACAATCTATAGCGATGAACATCTCTCAAAAAACATCTCAGTTTTTCAGGGAAGCATCTTTTATTCTTTTTTTCTTGAAAGCTTTCAGTTTCTCAGACTTAGCAGGGGAGCTGATCTCTTCTAACCTTAGAGGCATTTTTCACTCATTTCCCTTAATTACTCAGGATTTTTAATACTCTTACTACTGGCATTTCACATGCTGGATGTTCATTTTCCCCTGAAAATTTTATTTTTCTGGAAAAAGTGTAATGTCTAAGACTGTGACCACACTTGAGCTAGAAATGCTTGTCACTGTGGCAATACCGGTTAGGGACCAAACTCTTACAAAATATTTTCCTGGAAGCAACTGCATATTCATTAGGATATTTATATCACATAAATGGCTTCTGCTATTATAGCTTTCTTCATCTAAGCAGCTAGAATAAGTAATATCAGCAAATTTGATCCTCTCACCAATTACACCTATCGAGAAAGAGAGACCTGAATATGCTCAAATCTTATCATAGTTGTTTGAATTCTATAAGCTTTTATTATTGACATCTTCATATATATTCAGCAGTGCAAAGGAATAAATCTGTTGAAAACAGTGGATTAAATGGATGACAAATTACCCACACTTCAGTAACAGACAAAGTAAAGCTTCATTTGTGTCCACTAGGATGATTATATAACTCTTCAGTTCTTTATAGCAAATGTCTAATTATATAAAAGCTAGATTTTCTTCAATACTCCCTACTGGTTTGTTATTACATGCATATATCAGCAGCTTGCACTGAAGATGAATTGGGATAATCAGAGCAGGCATCCCACTGGATTGACTTATTGGAACATTGCTGCATCTGACTGAGGCCTCGTGAGGATTTATATCCCAAAGGTAACAAGGAGGCAGCCAGAGATTGTATTTAGCTAAAGAACAAATGCCATGTTTGTGCCTGAGTGCCCCCAGTGTGTACTTTTTTTCTGAGCCTCTGACTTACTGGAAATAATGATAAAAGGCTGAAAGCCATTATAAGGAATCTACTTTGTTTAAAATATGTCTTATTGCGACGTTTAGCTTTGCAATAACAGTACTAATTTCTTGGTATGATTTCTTTTTGTAAACTGTATTGCTTATGCTAAAAAAGGACAGCAGAAAACGTACTACAGTTTGTTATTTAAACTGCTATGCTAATAGCAAGTATCTGCTATTAGTCACCTTGCAAATTCAGACTTACTCAACAAGTACAGTATAATTACTTTTTAAAACTGATCCCGGCTCCCATTGTAAATCTTCAGATATGCTTTTTAATATATTATTTTCCTTATGTTTCATTTTTGCAACTATTTATGCATATGCTAATTTTCTTTTTCAGAATAAAGGCCTGTGAAAAGCCTAGAGCAGTTCCTGGTTTCTGTTTGTGTTCTTGGCCTGAGAAGGGAATTTACATTCTGCTGCATCTTTCTTCACTCCCATAGGGAAGATGTTCCTTTTCCTTGGTATGTCACAGCAATACCATAGAAAAAAAGACTTAATTGGAGAGTGTAATGATTCCAGAGCAATTTTCCAACTACTTTACAGAGCTTCACGGATAGCAAGGAACTTTAGAACATTCTTCTAAGATTGTAACTACACCAGTAGGTACTGGGCAATCTAAGATTGTTCTGCCTGGACTAGCCAAGGGAATGTAGAAATGAGTATTTATGTACCTTCCTCATGTCTGGAATGGGTCAGGTGTAGCTGAATGGATTAGCTGGATGAGTAGTATATGTCTGTCTTGCAAAGGCAAATTGTTTTAGCTCAGGTGCATTTTCTTCAAATGAAGCTGCATTGTTTTTAAATCTGAATTTAGACCTATGCAATATATAGATTTGTCAGACATACTTCTTGTAGCTCAGACTGCTGATCTTAAGTAATGTTTTTTTCCACTGTAGATATACTTTCAAAGAAATCATGACTATTTTCTGCTTTTTTCACTCACAAGCTAAGCCTAAACTTCTGTCAAAGACATTTGTTTCCATAGAAATGCTGACCTTTTCAAGGCACTGGCATTCACCCAGGCACTTACACACTTGTCTCCTTGAAGTAAAGACATGTTTGGTTCAATTTTGAACAGCACAGACACTTCCTTTCATACTTCACCACCCTAGTTTAAGTGTTCTCCAGGTGTCAAATGAGAGACGTACTGAGATGTTGACATGTACGGAAGAGTGAGAATGATATAAAATGACCTTTGTAACAACAGGTCTGTTGCTGTTGTAGTAATATAGGCTATTTATTTTTATGTAATGACCTTGCAACCTGTGTGTCACAGAGGAGCATCTAAAGAATTCACAGCTTTCTTTCTTTTCCCACATTAATGGGGAATATGAAAAAAACATTTATCCTTATGACCTCTTTATAAGGGATTATAATAACGGGTTATAATTTTATAGTCTCCCTGAAGAAATCACTTCTGATGAACTGGTAAGAAATTAGAAGTGAAAGAGTAAGATTAAGATAGGAAAGAAGTAGTTGAATAATTACTAGCAAAAGTAGCTGTTTGTAAAGTTCTGCATATGTGAGAGCAGATTCTGAGCAGATTCTTCCCAGAGAGAAACAGACAATTATGTTTTATGCTCTATCCAGCTATTTCCAATAGCTTCTTTTAAAAGTAAATTGGTATTTTTTTCATGCACATCCCTTTTATCCTTTTTTTTTTTTTTTTTTTTTTTTTTTACAATAAGACCTTCAATGGCATAACAAATTGGTAAGTAGGGTTTAAGTGCAACAAAAGTAAACATAAAACTAATACTTCAATCAGCCAGGAGCTGAGAATGAGAATGAAGGAGAATGAAGTGCTGTAAAACAAAAGGACATTATTAAATTTGTGTGGATCTTCTACATAAAAAAAACAAGCAAAACCTGGAAGAAATCAAACCTCTTGTTTTTCATTCAGATTTTAATTCTTATTCAATCTTTTCCAGACAGCAGAAAGTTTCTGCCCTTTGTAAATTAAATTCACTGGTGAGTGATGCAGTAATGTCAATCAATAGGTTGAACCAGGCAAGGAAAACACTCAGACTATTATATCCTGAAATACACGTTTCCTCTTTCAGACTACATGGTACCTGTTCCCTATTTTGTCACCTTTGATGAAATGGCATAGAACTAAAATGAGGAAGAATCTTCCTTTGTATGAGCCAAATTATGTGCTAGAGTAGTGAGGGGCAGCTTTTTTCCAAATTATTTCATTCCTTTTGGAGTATCCTAGAATCAGATTTTTAATAAAATAAAGGACCATCTTTGAGAGCTTCCTTCCTGAGCACATAAATGAAACCTCAAAAAATATATTATCCTTCACTTGGAAAGTTTTAAAGAAAATAAATAAATAAATATGTGCTCACATATTTTAAAAAATATGTGTTCTGTCCTTCAGCATTCATGAACAGATGCTCCCAGCTGGGGCTTTAGCTTTCTCTGCTCAAGAAACCAGCAGCTTTGTAAAATGTCCATTGCAAACAAATTTTTTCTGTCTGTATCAAAGTAAAATTAGAAAAATTCCAGGTGCTGAAATTATACTTTTTGGTCTCATCATGTCTTCTCTTATCTGACAAGTGTTTGTCATTTGTTGGTGCATGCCTTTGGCAAGTATATCAACAATCAACAATATGAAGGACAAAAAAGTCTGCTTTTATTTCCTCTCTTCCTATCTTGGTGTCTTACAGGAACCACAGTGGGCAACACAAAAATACCCCAAGTTATGAAGAAAATTAGGAATTTATTAGTTCAAAGATTTTAGCAGAGAGTTGATATGTAATTTCCTTTAATCACATGATGAAGAAAGGTGTAAGACATCTAAGTACAAAGAAACTGTGAAATTTTTTTGTATGTTCTTACTTGGAGAGGCAAGAAGAAGTTTTTTATGAATTATCATTATGTGTGCAACAAGTATATAAATATTACTGCCCAGTGTACAAGCATATCAGCAAGCATTTTTCTTCTTTGGTTTTGAATTCCATATATTTTTTTTTCTTTTTCTTCTTTTTTTTTCTTTTCCTTTTTTTTTTTTTTAATTTAGGTATGTTGGGGTTTTTTTCTCCTCAATTTAATATTTTTCTGATTTTAAATCAGTTCCAGCTAGGAAGTTTTACAGTCTTAATGACATCATCAAATAACTTTCTGTAGAATATAAAATTTCAGTGATTGTGGTTTGCTCTAGTAGCTGCTACAATAATGTCTTTGAAAATGGTAGATAACTGTTAATGACTTTATACATCACCAGTTCTCAGTGTCTCTATGTTAATTGGATTCATGTCAGGATGACTAGCTATTTAAGTGATCCTTTTTTCCCAGTGGGATTTAGTGTATTATTTATAAGAAATACATTCAGATTTATTCTGTTCTTAAGTATTGGTATTCATGTTTTTTTAATTTGAAAGAAGGCTAGGTTGCATATAGTTATCCCTTTCCTGACTATTTTTACATCGAGTAATCATTATGCAGTCTTTGCCCTATTTTAGATCACTGCTTGACAGTCTATTTCTTTTTATAGATGTAGTAAAGACAGGAAGGACAAGTGGAGTGATTTGTCCAAGGTGACTAAGCAACCTAGAGCAGCAGACTCATGAAGGTAACAAAGGTCTTCTGAGACACACGATGCTTAATCTGTTGATGTGTTCAGCCTCTTTGCTAGACAAAATTGGTATTACATTTGCCTTTTGTTGCTCTGCAGAACCAATGCATCTCTCAGGGAATGAACCAGGCTTGGTTCCAGCTGGCGCCTCATCAACCAAATTTCTAACAGTCAGATTGCAGGGTCTTTGTAGATGTGTGAGCCAGAGAAAAGCCAGCTTCACTTTCAGAGTTTAGGATGAGTTTGAGAATGGAACAGTAAGAGGAAAGTACCACAGCTTTTTTACATTTAAACTGAGAACTAAGCAGAGGTAGTATGGAAATCATTGAGAGACAATTAAATGAGAAACTCTCAATCTTTTTTTACTTATTTGGATTTTTATTTTTGGGCTAGTTAACAGGGCAAAGCCCCACTTTAAGAATTGTAACTGCCTTGGTCTGACTATATCCACTTATCTCTCCTTACCAGCCTACTAACTCCATACACAAGAAATGAAATCCTGAAGATGTTAAAGGATACTTGCCAAAAACCTCTACAACTCTCTAACTATATTTCTAATAATATTTTAATAAAACAAAGAAAAAAGCAAAACTACTTCTTATTATATCTGTTGTTTGTTTGCTTAGAGATGAGCAAAATATTTTTAGGAACAGTTTAGCCGACAAATTTAGTTCCTATGTATCATTCATGAAAAGATTATGCATATTTAATTGTTTGCTCACTATTCATAATTGATTGAAAGTAAATGCAAAAAAAAAGTAATGGAATACGAAATTATTAAATCTTTACTTGTTTTCAAGGTAGGAAATATAAAACATTAAGTACTAAGTAGTAGGGAAAAGACCCAGATGTTGGCAATTTAGAAACTGTTATAAACGCTTGTGTTTATTATTCTCTTATCAGTAATGTTAGTCATTGCTCAGTGTAATGCAATCGCCGTTTCTCTTTCTTGATACGTGTAACAGCAACAGAGGGCAGTTGTAAGCAATCCACTGGATTCCAAGGAAGGAAGGAAGTGTGCAGTTCTCTGTGGTTTTGGTTTGCTGTTGTTTTCTCTATGTCTATATTACACATTAAACAGGCCATGTGTCCCCCATCGGACCTGTGCTATGGGAAGAAATGAAGAGCCAATTTGCTGTAAATGGGCTTGGGCAAACACTTTTACTTTGTCAAGTTAGCCAGAATACTTGATTTCAAATTTATGCCAACTTTTATGGGGTTTTTATATTCCATGCAGGAGAACAGAAGCAGCTTCCTTTGTCATGAAGCTTCTGACAAAGATTTAGTTCATCAGGGTGCTTGAACATATCTGAAAACAGCATAATAGAAGCAGTCTGGACTGGCACTCTACATCACTTAGCCACACTTTTTTTGATCTGTCACCAGAAGCCATGCAGACAGTTTAACATATTGTCACACCACGGCCAGACACAGCTTTGAATGAGATAATTGGAGGGCTGGAGACAATGTTGCCAGCCCTGTGCAGCTGTACCAGCATTGTGCTGATAGCACTATCTTGCTTTTGGGCTCTTAACTTAATATTTCAGCTTGACACCTTACTGAGCAGTGTGTACATGCAGTGTTCTGGGACCTGAGTGGACAAGTTGATTTTGGCTGCATGCTAACAAAAAAGCATGAGATTTACTTTGGTCTCTCAGACTGTCTTTCCTCATAGCTGGAACAGACAGATTTTTATCATTTTCAGTTTGGGTTGTGTCTTCAGACAGAATTTTTGAGCATAAAAAATAAGATTAGGACCAGATCTGCTTTACAGTTTTCTATTCTTTTTAACCAAAAGGATTGGACTATTACAGTGTTAAAAGAAAAAAAAACCACCATCAAACCAGCACAATCAAAAAAAGTGTACTCGCTTCTTTGAAATTATTAGTGAAATGCTGACAGTGAGTTACCATGAGCAATGTTTTATATATATATATATATTTATATATATATACCTGATGTTTCAATGATTTATCAGATATATTAAATATTTAATACTTATTGGCTGAAGTAAACAATCAATATCCAATTAAAATCACTTCAGGCCATTTATTCCAAGCATCTGTACTGAACAAAATGAAAGTTTTTAATCAGAATTTACTTGAAAACTGTTTATGAACAGAAAACTCCATTTTTATTATATAATATACTCACAGAAAGCTTTTTCATCTGCTTCTTTATGGGTTGGAAGTTTTATTGTGTCTGTGAAAAGGGTGGGAGGAATCACAACCTCTATCTTTAACTGCTCGTAGTCTCATGCTCACAGAGTGTTTGGTTGCTTGTAAGAATCTGTGTAAATATTCATGAGTATTTTGTGACGCATTAGAAACAGTATGGTTGTTCTAAGGTAAAAAATTGAAAGTTAGAACCATAAGCAAAAAACAAGGGCCAGCAATGCAATCATCATTCTTAAGATATTGTCAGGAAACCAGGTTTTAGCATTCAACTCATGTATAAACAAAGTCACCAATAATCTCTGCCTCATGCTCTTCACAAATGACTTTCTTTCTGAATTTCTGACAGATTATAAAACCTAATATCGTGGTCAATACCAGCCTATTTTTTACCATCAGTCACACTTTCTGGTTTTCAAATACTTCCTTTTAGCAGTGAGGGAGAATGTATGAAACACTACAACACTCACACCCTATTGAAACAGTTTTGCTTCCGCTAAATTGCAAAATAACCATTTGTGTTAAAACAGCTTAATATTTTGCTCTCTAGAAGAATAGCAGAATGATGTCTGAAATACCTGTTGCATGTGTCATACAGAAGTTACCAATTATGACAGGTTCAATATATTTTCCCTTCCTGTTCTAACTGCTGTGGAAAGTTAATTGCCCATTATCCAAAAGCCTAGCCATCTTTTCTTTTCTTCAGTGTCAATATGTTCTTCTCTTGGCATAGGCTTTGATGAATTTCCAGCATTTGGCTTATATCCCTTCTCTGTGAGATAAAGTATGCATCCAAAATGTTGAACCAGTGCTCTCACAGCTATTCAGTAGCCAGAAGAGAGTCTGTAATGTAACTGCAGTTTCTAGAACTTTTTCATTTTCTTGCCTTGTTTAGGGAAAGAATTTGGTCAATGTCTAACTGGCTTTCAACAAGAAAAATCATAATTTGATCCAGTTGAGGTCTTCTGCATTTGCTGTAATGAAATGCTTCAAAATATGAAACAGAGATCACTCTCTTCTGGGTTTTGTTTAGATGCTGATACTCTGCCAACGTATAGAAGATGGAAACCTACTTTCTGAAAAAAATCAATCTTGAGAGGGGTCAAACTGCTTATTACATTATGTTATTAGGCTGATTTAGTTTGTTAATACATTTGTACTACTTAAACAAATGTTTCAAATGAGCTCTTTGGATTCATATATGAATGTTTTAACCAAGATCCTCCATCAGGGGTTAAATGGCACAAAATCTTTCATTTACACTCTCAGCTTAAATACCACATGGCGCTGTTTTTTCTGCTGTTTACAGAGTATTATACACATTTTGTATAACACTGTAATTTGGAATCATGGCTTATTATGCTGACTTTATATATCTGAACCTCAAATCTTCCCATATGAATGTGATTGAAACTACTCTAAGCAAACCTTCCATGATCGTGTATATTTGTTCAGAATGCTACCACCTGGTAAAGAGGTCCCTAGCAGTTACCTCTAGAGCATACTAATTGTTCACCATACAGACCAGGACAGAGGTGACACATCTGTTCACATGCTCTTATGGCCAAACCACAAGCAGGAAAGGAAAAATTTAATGATGTATTTCATGTTGCTGCTTAACAGGAGAGGAAAAAATGGAGAGGGAAAGCTAACAGCTGTATAAATTGTGCAAGATTCAACATCCGGCCCATTATGTGACTCTTTCATAGGTTTCAGCAATGGCCATTGGTGGTTGTGGGCAGGGTCTCTGTTCTGCAGTCACAGGGTGATATGGCAGAGCACAGACTGGACATAGAGTAAGATCCAACAAGGAGGTTAGTGGCTAATTCCACAGAAAAACAGCAACATGAAGCTGGCATTAACATAAGCCTAGCAGAATGCCTATGTTTGGTAATGAGGTACTTCTGCCACCATGAGGGGGTTCTGACATGGCTCAGAATTGAATGAATTAAAATTGAATGAATTAAAAACTCACTGCTTTTTTCTAGGATGTGTCCACCAAGACTTACTTGCCTCGTTAGGGTAGCTTATTATCTACTTGCTGCAGAGTTGGGGACCCAGATTCTGACAGGTTATATTCCTTGTTACCCTAAATCTATTCATAGAAGCACTTAATTTGGTGTGTCTATAAATCTTCATATAGATTTATTTGCCTTGGAGATAGGAACAAAAGATCTCAATCTTAAGGAAAAGTGTTTTCTCTGCCTCCAGTCACTATATGTACTGCACAGAGTTTAAGCACGATGTATACAGCACATATTGTGTATAGTTGGAGGCAAGTATAAGGCTGTCATTTCAGTACTAATTTTCAGTAACATTGTTAAGTGCTTTACTGAAATCTTAAAAGCTTGGTTTTACCACTGTAGCTTTGGGATAGGGAAAGAAAAGATAGTTACAAACATCCTTTTTCATGATAAAAAATCCAACATGGCTACGAGTATTTTAACCTCATTATTAATTACAGTTGTAGAATTGAAAATGCAGTCTTGTTGAATGAAATGTGCATTTTTTATTTTTTATTCTTAATAACTATGGTTGTGTTTCTCATGGTAATGTGGAGTTGTGTTTCTCATGGTAATGTGGAGAAGGATGAGGTAATAATGCTAAAATTTCAGGTTAATTGGAATGGTTTTATTTGATGATATTTGTCAAGTTCTTAAGGTATTTCAGAGATGTTTCTGCAGATTTTGCTGAACTCACATCAGCATGTTCTTCATTAATTATACATTCTGTACTGCACAACTGCCGTGAAGCCTTTTGGAAATAAAATCAATTAACATTTTATATTTTTTCTATAGAATAGGTAGGTATAATGGCCATTCAATACAGTCCATTTGTTTGTTGTAGGACTCAAGGGAGACAATGAATATATTTGCCATGCAAAAAGAAGTAATCTTTTTTCCTAGCTGTTCCATGGAGAAGATATTTTTACTTTATCAGCTCCATGGTATTATTTGTTTCTCTCCACTATCTTCAATCAGCTAAACATTTAACTGCAGTTTAATTTTATTTTAGTGACTGCTTTCCATTTTTCATGAAATATGTATTATTTTCTTCTATGAGGAAATTCAACCCTTAAATCTTAATTCTGAGAGTTCTTAAAGATTCCTACTTTTATAAATAGAAAGATTATACTTATGATACTTTGATTTTTATTCTGACGTGATGGAGTGGTGCATCTAAAATAAAGAAAAAGTACTTTTGATTCGTTAGAATCAAGCCTCAGTTTATCATAAGTCCTTGGCACATCCTTTGCAAATACACACCTGTGATTAACTGGAACCATGCTCTGAAACATTGGTTTAGAGAACTCTCTACAGAAAAGCATTTTTAAATAAAATATTTTCATATATGCCTTGATATTTCTTAAAAGAATCTATATTAATCTTGGTAAAAACCCAAACAAAAAAAGAAAGAAAAAGTCTTCTTCATATTAATTGTTCTGGAATCCTGCATGTCTAATAAAAATGAAGAAACAGGCATACAAATAATATTTTCAAAGGGAAACAGATAAATAAAAATGACCCTTATATTCATATTTGAAATATTTTTAATGAATTACTAGATACAATTGATACCACTGCAGCTACTTTTTTCCTAACACATCTCTATTTTTAAAATTATTTGCTATTATTTTGCATACATACTTTTGGTTTTAGTGCATTTCTTAAACAGTATGTATTAAATTTACACGCAGGCAGAAAAAAGTCTAATCCATTAACTCTCCATGACAAATGGTTTAATATAGATGAAGTAGTCATTGGAATCTTTCCTGCAGCCACAAGAAGCTGCTAGCTTATCAGCTGGAAACAAAGAAGCATCATAAAACATTTCTCAGCAAAGCCAAGAAGAATGATTTGATAACTAAGCCCTCCAGTAATTGAAAACATATAAACCATATACTTCTGAATTATATCTGTGACTAATCTTTTAAGAAATATTTTTTTCCTCCACAATACTTGCTATAGTGCAGCAAAAGTGCCTATGAGTTAGAAGGATGCTCTGAGATATAGCCATCATTCAGGACAAGCAAAGTTACTTCCCTGGATGCCAACTCCCTCCCCTCCCATCAGCAACCATACAACCTAAAAGGCAAACTGGAAAGTGACATAAAAATTTCATTTTGTGATCTTTCTTGAAGTCATATGTCATTTTATTTATAGTTCTATCCTTCAGGTGTTTACATGTATGAATACAAAAGTACATAAGGTGAATACATGAATAGTACAGTTATGAACATTTTATCACCAAACTTTTCCTTAATTTACATGAGTTGGGTAATACAGGTGGAATATTAAAATTTGGGTTTAGGTGAATCAGTTAAACTTGATGAGTCATTAGCAGCAGAAAAGATTTGTCAGAAACTTGTTCTTTGACCTGTATGGGATAAATGGGTGGTCTTTTTCATGGGCCTACCCAGATTGCAGAAGATAGTGTCACAGTTGATAGGATCTGGCAAAAGAGATGGATGAACTTCCAAGGACCCACTGTATAGTACTATCCAGATAATTAGATCTCAGAGCTTTATGAACATCTTAGTACAGGATGAAAATGTCCTAAAAGGCAACTTTTAGCCATGCTTTTTATCAGACTGTTAATAAAATCAGAATGATTTTATTAACATGGGACTAGCAAAGGTATCTTGGATCAGACTTTTCCATCCTTGCTACAACAGGCAACAGGATTTATTCATATTCCCTTCATAGTATAAAACTCTATCTCGGATCATCAGTCTCTGTTATGAGTCTTTCAAGACAGTTTCACTACTTCAGTTTCTCTGCAGGACACCACACTGTAATTTCCAGCACGATCTCAACTGTGTTATATATTACAGTGAAAAAAGGCCTTACAGTTTTGTAACAAGTATTGTAACTGACTAAGGATAGTTTTAAAACAGCTAAAAAAGTATTCAACATGTTATGTCATTGTTCATAACAGGATTCTTTTAGTGTTTTCTATTAGCACATTACCATCAGGAGAGATGTTATAGCGTGGGAATTTCTGCTTTCAGATTCTTTTAGAATTCTTTTGAAAAAAGACATATGGCAGACACATTTTTAAAACTCTAAAGCTCAAATATCTAAAGAAAAATACAAATATTAACATAGTTACCAGATTTTTTAGAAAACCTTGCTTATGCTTGGCTTAATAAATTTTATTGTGATGTATCCAGTTTAGGTTTTTATTATGTTTCATATTAATATTTTGCATCTTACAGAAAGAGTGTTTTTTTGCTAATTTAAAAACAATGATTTAATTTTGTTGAAAAATAAGCTTCATGAAAAAACTGAATTTATTAATACATGAATATTTCAATTAAACAAGTGTAACTATATTGAACTCTGCTCTAAGCAATTTCCAAAATAACCTGTGAAAATGACTGGAAATGAAAGAAATTGTAGTTCAATCTCTTCTAACTCAATATAAGAGAGGAATAGTTCACCAGCTTTGCTTTTGAAGCAGAGATAGAGCAAAATATCTAAAGACAGTAAAATTACAGGGGGAGAAATATAATAATTTTTTTTCTTCCCCAGAATTTACTGTCTAGACATCAGTGAGTTTCTTCAAGGAAGGAGCAGATTTCTATATGAGAGATTTTGCCACCACTTAAGAGTCTGAAACAAAAGACAGCAGAGCTTCCTTTCAAGCTATAGTAACTGAAGTTACTGTATAGAGGAATAGAAATCAGGGCATGGATGGAAGCCATTTCTTCCACATCTTTTGTGTTTTATATATTTCCTGTTTCCTGGTGTCTGCCTGTGTTCTTGAATGATTAAATTCCATTCCTATTAGATCCTTTCTGTATGTGGTGTTGAGATAACTTGAATTTTACCGGTTTTGATAAAATGAGGATGTATTGGTTCCATGACCTTCTGCTTTTGTTCAGTTATTAGAGTTATATTGTACTTCAATTATTAAAATACCAAGTAAATGAACCAAATCAAACCAAACCAATCAGCCAACCCCACACTCCAAAACCCACCAAAAAAAAACCCCACAAAAAACCTCAAACAAATAAATAAACAATAAAAGATTGAGCAGTATTTTCCTCGTCTCTTTATCCCTGCACCCAGATATCAAGATACACTTGCCTAGGAATTTATAGAAAAATTCTGTTAACTTCTATAGCATGCTCATTTTGTGCCCATTCTCCATTTGAGGATTCCTGAAGCCTAAAGAATGTGAAAGACTGAATTTTACCAGTGGCCCCCTAAATCACTTATCGTTAGATAAATGCCAATGTAAATGATCCTAATTTAAAAAAAAAAAAAAAAGGAAAAACAGCTGATGTATTTAGCAACAGTATAGGACAATAGCTACCGCATGCTCTGATATCTAGTAATGTGTTACTTGGCTTTATATTTTTCCTGTGCTCTTTTCAGTTTAGAAGGTTGTCAAATTAAGCTAACTCTCAAGATTTTTCACACACCTCCTCAGGGGATGGAACATATTCTTTTGACAAGCCTCATCCTTAGGCTTGTTTTTCCCTGAAATGAGTGTAGATTCGGAACATACATCTTCCTTCCTGAACAGAATATCTGTTGAGTAGAAACTCACCCCTGGGGCTTCAGACACCTTCTTCCTCACTCTTGCCCTGCACTACCAAATCCAATAACATGGTGATTTATCACCTGATCCCTGAATACTCTGTTGTGGGGATACAAACCCACAAATGGTAGGTAATGGTGACTTTTGAAGACCTCTCCTAGATGGCTGGGTTTCAGGAAAGCATAATAGTTACGTAAAAAATTTATTTAACCATTGATTTTCTTTTCCTCTTCTTCATATTTGTATTATCATTCTTTTTTTCAGTTCTGTAGAGTATCATGAGAGATCAGTAAAGCTATCTTTAGTACAGATAAATGACTTTCAAAAAAAAAAGAAAAAAGACTAAACTAATCAAAATTGACACTTAGAAGAATTCTACAAGTCTATTTTTAGTGAAAGTAATATTTTTCAGTCACTCAACACTTCCATATCAGAAGATAACAGAATTTCTGTGAGCTTCTTTGACCTGGTTTAATTTAGGATAAATACTTAATTCAGGATAAATATTTGTGGTGATAAAAAGGAATAGGATGTTACTAGCATGAAGATTCTGAGTGTGAGAATACACAAATAATACTGGGATTTCTGACTGGGTTGAAAGAGTCATGTGTTGGATAACATTTAATCTTTCCAGACTGCAAATGAAGAAGCAAATTTTGTTAAGAGAATTCTAGACAATTTTGAGTTTAAAATATCCATCTGTGCAAAAAAGTTTTGAGTTTAAAAGATCCACTTCACTGTGCTGAACAAACAAAAGGAATCTATCACATACAACTTGCCCTACAAAGGACTGGTTTTTGTGGGTGTGTATGTGTTTTTATGTGTTTGTATGTATTGGTACCAATTCCATAGTAACATGTTTAAGAAAGGGTAAAAAATGCTGAACAACGGCTTCTGGGAAAGAGGAGTGAGCAAATGTAAGAGGAATAACTCTGCAGACAACAAGGTCAGTGAAGAAGAGGGAAAGGAGGTGCTTCAGCTGCCGGAGTAAACCTGTACAGAAGATCATGGTGATGCAGGCTGAATTTCTGTAGGCCATGGAAGTCCACGGTAGAGCAGACATCCCAACACAGCCCGTGGAGGACCACATGCCAGACTGAGTAGGTGGATGTAAACTGAAAGAAGTTGCAGCATGTGGAGAGACCATGCTGGGGCAGGGAGGGTCCTGGCAGGACCGTGACCCTTTTGGGAATTCATGCTGGAGCAGTGTTCCTGAAGGACTGCATCCTGTAGAAAGGACCCACATAAGAGAAGTTACTGAAGAACTGTATTCAGTGAGAGGGAACCTATGATGGAACAGGGGAACATGCAGAGGAAAATACGGCATAGGTGAATTGTTATGAACTGACTGCAACCTTCATCACCCACCTCCCTATGCTGATGGAGGGGAGGAAGTGGAAATATTTATAGCAAAGTTGAGTCTGAGAAAAGGGGATGGGTAGAAGGAACGTGTTTTCAGAGTTGTTCCTATTTCCCATTATCGTACTCTGTTACACTTAACTTGTCAATAAATTAAATTCATCTTCCCTAAGTCTGTTTTGCCCATGACATTAATAGGCAAATTATCCCCATGTCCTTACCTCAATTTATGAGATTTTTATTATACCTTCTCCCCTGTTAAGGAGGGGGAGCGATAGAGTGGCTTGGTGAGCACCTGGTAGCCAGGCAAATTTAACCCACCACTAGTTCTTATCCTTCTTCTATATCATGTGAAAAGTCACTTACTGAGATTTCCTGCTTTGATTTTAGACAATTAACATGCAACACCTAGTGTCCTCTCTCTGTTAGGATAATTAAAAAATAATAAAAACAAAGTTTAACTGAAGCTTACCTCTTACCAAACCAAAGGAGAATTACTTAGACCCTCTACATAATATAATTTTCAACTTTGCTTCTCCTCTTTTCTGTATTTGCCTCTATGTTAGCAGGGAACAGAGTAAGTCAGCACAGAACAAGTTTCCTGCCTCTCCATGGCTTCCATTGCTGACCTCTTGTTGCATTATGATTGATATACATCCCCACTAAGAACTATTATGTAGCACTGCAAAAATAAAATGCATAGCCAAAATATTGTTCTATTTACACAGTCTGAATGATAGAGACAATGAAATTAATATTATGTTTTTCAAAGCTTAACAGAGACAGATGGTAGAAATATCTGACCTGAAAAGTTTGTTTGATTTGGTAGTTTCTATGCCCAGACAAACTTAGGAAACAACTACCTTTTATTGAATGTGGCTTTTTTTTACACTGAAATGTGACATATATCTGCTTGCCTCAAGACTATTGAGGCAAAAGCATATAGATACATATTATACTCAAATTTTGGTGTAAGTCGTTTTTGTCTTCAGAATCTCAGATTACTTTTATTTTTAATTTAATCAGAAAACAATGTTCCTTTGTTCCTCTCAGAGGGCTACTCTACCCTCTGGGATGATGTGAATAGTTTGAAGGAATGCAGAACCACTATACCCAAGGGAAATGTCTATCTTGAATTGCCCTGTAAATCCAAGTGTGTATTGCAAGGCTTCTCATCCACCCAGCCAGTCCCATCCTGCCTTCATAGTAGTCATCAGACAGATCACATGTACTATTGTGGCTTTGTGCTCGTATGCATATAGTCCTGTGAAAATCCACACTTCTGACTCCAAAGTATATATTTCATGAAGTCCCTCTGTCAATAAATTACCAAATTTTTACAAATACTAAGCTTAGAAAAATGCCCTATAGCCAAAGTCAAAAACTGAACAAATGTGGGAAAAGCTTGAACACTGATTGGAAAAGCTTCTGGCCTCAGCTTTCTTTTTAAAGCAGCATGAAGAAAGCATTTACAGATTGGCAAAAAGTTGAAGCAAATGATTTACTGCTTGTGGTTTTAATCTTTATTTTTCATATTAACTAGTATGTTTCAGTTGCTTTGCAATGGGGAATGTAGAACAGTCATTAATAATATTTATTGGTCCATTAGTCTGGCTAGGTGAAAAAGTTTCTTCATGGAGTTGAGAAATGTACCACAGCACAAACTACCAGTGAATCTGCACAATGCAATTAAATCCATATAAATAAAGGTGGAATACTCTGAATTTTGGACAAATTGGTTTCTCTGTATCCTAGTCAGCAAGGTACTGACCTTAGTATCTTAACCACTCTGAATTGGCATAAATACCTGATTGTTACTTCCACTTGTTCTCATTTTCTCTGTTGAAGAATATGGAGCAAAGTACTTAAAGAGGGCTGTATGGATTTTCTTGTCAAAAAATAGTCTGCATAAAACTAGAATAATAAAACAAAAAAGAGAATAATAAAACATAACACTTAAAGATGTGCAGATCTATCTCATGTGGGCTTTACATAATGACTTCAGTGGAGTTACTCCATAAGTACACTGTTGGATGTCACTAAACCCACAGCATTCAATGCAGAGCTAGTCATTGTCTCCCACAGAGTTTTGACTCACAAATTTAAAAATTAGAAGGACACTATAAGTGCATTATCCTTCCAGTCTGCAGAAGACATAAATCTGCAAGAAGATTCTAAACAACTGTGCTGCTCAGCAGGGCTATATACATATTCTCAAACTAAAAGTATTTTCTTTAAAATGCTATTTCTTTCCTATGGACAGTCTCTCCATGTACATAAAGGTAGTGAGAGAATGAAAAGAAAAAACAGTAGAAAAACCAGAAAAACCAGAAAAAACAGTCACAAGATTTGTGAATAATCTTGACAAACTCTGGCTTAATTTACATTTGAGGTGTGTATTGGGTTTGCATGACTAGGTTTTGGTGTGTGGGAGGCTACACAGGCTTCTGTGAGAAGCTGCCAGAAGCTTACCCTGTGTCTGGCAGAGCCAGTACCAGCCATCTCCAGGACTGACCCACTACTAGCCAAGTCCAAGCGCATCAGAGAAGGTAGTAAGGCCTCTGTGATATTTAAGAAGGACAAAAAAAGTTCTTTCACAGTTTTAACTGTGCTCCAAGAAGAGAGGAGTGAAAATGTGCAAGAGAAACAACTCTGCGGACACCAGGGTTAGTGGAGAAGGAGAGGGACGAGGTGCTCCAGGCACCAGAGCTGTGGTGCAGACCATGGTGAAGCAGCTGTGCCCCTGCAGCCCATGGAAGAGACCCATGACAGAGCAGGTGAATGCTGTGATCACAGGAAGCCCGCCTTGAAGCAGACCCATGGAGAGAGCAGCCCACGCTGCAGCAGGTTTCCTGGTAGGACTTGGGACACTGTGGGGGACCCACACAGGAGCAGCTTGTTCTTGGAGGACTGCACCCCATGGAAAGGGACCCACACTGGAGCAGTTCATGAAGAACTGAAGCCCATGGGGAGGAATCAAGTTGGAGAAGTTCATGGTGGACTGTGTGCTGTGGCAGGGTCCCCACGCTGGAGCAGGGGAAGGACTCGTCTCCCTGAGCAAAAGCAGAAACAATATGTAAGGAACT